>NC_138887.1:25197525-25396241 GCF_965194825.1 Balaenoptera physalus
TCAAACAATATTCCTAATCCTAACTATTAGAACACTCTATAATCAAGGACAGATCTTGTGCTGATTGGCACAGGCAAATTTTATCTCCAATCCTGAACTGAGATGGTTTACACCAATCAAAATCCACTCCTAAGTGACGGGTTCTGGGCCTGGAATCAGTCCTACCTAAATCTTATGACTGATACCACAGGAGAACTTTGAGAAGAGAGAAAATAGGAAATGAATTGTGAGTAGACAACTAGCAAAACCGTCTCTATACCTCCCCTGCAATTCCTCTGCATTTTAAAGAAGCTTGATATAATTATCAGGGAAAAAAAAAATCAAAACCACAATGAGTTATCACCTCACACCTGTCAGAATGGCTATCACCAAAAAGAACACAAATAACAAATGTTGGCAAGGTTGTGGAGAAAAGGGAACCCTTATACACTGTTGGTGGGAATATAAATTGGTGCAGTCACTGTAGAAAACAGTATGGAGGTTTCTAATAAAACTAAAAATATAACTACCATATGACCTAGCAGTTCCTCCTGGGTATATATTTGAAAAAAACAAAAACATTAATTCAAAAGATATATGAACCCCAATGTTCACAGCAGCATTATTTACAACTGTCAAGATATGGAAGCAACCTAAGTGTCCGTCAGCAGATGAATGGATAAAGAAGATGGATACTATGTGAATAGTATTTCACATAATGAAATACTATTCAGTCATAAAAAAGAACCAAATTTTGCCATTTGCAGCAACATGGATGGACTTGGAAGCATTATGCTAAGTGAAATAAGTCAGAGAGAGAAAGACAAATACTGTATGACATCACTTATATGTGGAATCTAAAAAATACAACCAACTAGTGAGCAAAAAATGAAGCAGCCTCACAGATACAGAGAACAAACTAGTGGTTACCAGTGGGGATGGGGGAGGGGCACTACAGGGGTGGGAGGCACAAACTACTAGGTGTACTGTACAACATGGGGAATGTAGCCAGTATTTTGTAATAACTGTCAATGGAAAGTAATCTTTAAAAACTGTACAAACTTTTTAAAAATTATTAATAAAGAAGCTTGATAATATTACGTAGAGGACAGAGTTGGCCCTATATAAATGAGTTTTACAATAGGAAAGTGTTTTGTTTCTTAAACACCATATAAATAAGAACTTATCATTTCCTAATGATATGTACTGAAGATTATTCTCCTATTTACTTCATCACATAACTTGGGATATACAAGGCAATTCTTAGGGACCCACAGTTAGTGGCAGCACTTATCTTCCCTCTGAGGGTGATCACTATCACAGGAGGAGTCTAAGCTTCAATTGTTCTTGATTAAGCAACTAATTTATGTGTAACAGATCTCAAATTTTAATGAATATCAATTTCTTACCACTTTAATTCAATGTATATTTAGACTTCTGCTTTCAGTATGCAGCATTCTTCTAAGAAATTAAATATTGGCTCTTTTGTGTGCTCTTTTCTTCTTAAAAAAGATTTATGGTTTACTAGTAATTTCAAATACCTGCCATTTGAAATTTTGTTTTCCATCACTATCAGTTTTCCCAAAGGCTATCAGCAATCAAAAATCACTTAAACATTTTACCACAAGAACACCTCAGGACTTGATTTGTATAATTTTTAGTAATCTTTTTCCAGATATTTTCAAATGTTAAGAGTCAGTTTTACATATTTATCTATGTATTTAAATAAATGAAGCCAGGAACAATAAGTCATAAGAAAAATAACAGGTCAGTCTATCTCTATCTGAATTCAAAACTCTTCATTAAAGCAGACGTAATAAAGAATGTTGATCTCTAATACGCCCCTGCATTGCCCATCTCTCAATACCAAGGTGTAACAAGAAGTTACTAAACGGTACTAAAATACCACTTGCCTCTGCCACCTGCATAATTTCTTTATTTTTAAAGGGCTCATGTAATGGTCAGTATACTAGCACCAAAAACAAGCCGCTATTGTGATACTGGAAAACAAAGAGATTTTAAATCTTGCGCTAAGAACAATACTTTTGGGGTACTGGAAATTGTCCATATCTTGATAGGAGTCAGGGTTACATTGCAGTAAGCATCAGTCAAAACTCATAGAGTTTCACATAAGACTTGAGCATTTCACTGTATATAAACTGTACCTCAAATTAAATATATAATACACACATATATGAAATAATCCCCCAAAGTACAATATATTATCATTGTGATGTTGCAATTGGATCCTTATAAAGCAATCACTCACTCCATTAGTTACCCCCATGAAGATGTATGGGTGTGAAAGGACTGAGCTCTAATGTACTTTTCCATTTCCTTTCGGGTATGTAAGTGATTTAATGCAGCTATGCTCCTTGTTCTTTTTATTTTCAGAAACATATATTAAAAATATTTTTCCAGACTTTTGTATGCCATACGTTAGACTGATTACAATAACTCCCGGGAATTCCCTGGTGGTCCAGTGGTTAGGACTCGGTGCTTTCACTGCCAGGGGCAGGGGTTCGATCCCTGGTCGAGGAACTAAGATCCTGCAGGCCATGCAGCACGGTCAAAAAAATAAAATAATTCCCCAGATAATTCGGAAATGTCAAGTAGTCCATGAGTGGTCAGCTTGGAGGGAACAGGAGGTGGGATGAAAACCTGGATCTGCCTGATGCCAATGCCTAGTTTCCTAAGGACCTTTAACATTTTTTGTCAGTGTTTTGTCAACATTTTTTATCAGTTGTAGAAATACAAAGGATGTGAGTGATAAAGTCTAGCAAATCATTACTTTATTTCTATGATTCATTTACTTTTCATTACCTGAAGTTATGTCCTTTAAAATATAAGTGCATCAAATTTTTTATCTGTTATTTACTAGAGTTCACTTGTTAGACTTTACAATAATGACTATTTTCTAAATATGTTCTACCCTATTCTTATTTGTACTCTAAAATGAAGATGTGGGGGCTTCCCTGGTGGCGCAGTGGTTGAGAGTCTGCCTGCCAATGCAGGGGACACGGGTTCGAGCCCTGGTCTGGGAAGATCCCACATGCCGCGGAGCAACTAGGCCCGTGAGCCACAACTACTGAGCCTGCGCATCTGGAGCCTGTGCTCCGCAACAAGAGAGGCCGCGATGGCGAGAGGCCCGCGCACCGCGATGAAGAGTGGCCCCCGCTCGCCGCAACTGGAGAAGGCTCTCGCACAGAAACGAAGACCCAACACAGCCAAAAATAAAGATAAATAATTAAATAGTTAAAAAAAGAAAAAAAAAACTCATTAAAAAAAAATGTTATAAAATGAAGATGTGAGTAAGCTTTGGGATAGGCAAAATAGACTGTATACTATAATTTTGATAAACTTCCCCCCTTTGCAATAATAATAATAGTTAGCATTTGTTCTAGCATTGATGATACGCCAAGCATTTTGCTAATAGCTTTCTGTAGTCCTTGCAACTATACTCCGAGCTAGTTATTTCTGTAGCATTCATTTTCCAATCAGGAAAGTTAAGCACAGAGAGTTTAAGTAAGTTGCTTGTTAATAATAGCTGGTAAGTAGTAGAGCCAGGATTTGAAAACTGGCAGGGCTGCCTGGCCTTATCACAACTACATTAGCCCTGTCTTAATTAAACATGCCTTTGTTCACTCATTAAATATACATTTACTGAATGTCCTCTGTACTCATCAATGGAGATACAGAGTTCCTGGGCTCAAGGAGTTACAAAATAGGAAGCATCAGAGCACTACAAAATGTCACTGCAGTGTGTTAAGAGGTAAGTTGTTTAAGAAAAAGAAAAAACACTCAACCAAGAGACAAACTACAGAAAGTAGAGAGAATGAGTTGCGGGACATATCAGAGAGACTATAATCTAGAAAGGTTTTGTGAAGAAACTCACATTTAAGGATAAGAAGTTCACCTGTTGAATAAAATGAAGGGTGTTCAAAGGTCAGGACACAGCGTGCCAGCACTCAGGGAAACAAAGTGTGAGTGGCTCTAGAGAAGGGAGAGAGGAACGGCTGGGGAAGCAGGGGCTGTGCTGGAACACAGGCTCAGTCTGAATTTGAAAATAATGTGAATTACATCCTGAACGGGATGAGAAATGAGTATGGGATTTGGGGTAGGGAAATAAAATTTTTGAATCTGAAAAAAGATGACTGGCAGTAGTGTGAAAAATGAACTGAATCAAAGGGCAGTGGGGATCTAAAGCAAGAGGACAGTTAGAGACACAGGTCAGAAATGATAAAGGCATGAACTGAGGTAGGGAAGATCATCAGGGCAAGACTTCTTAAACGTGCTTGAAAAGGGGGATCCGCAAAGAGAGAAAGGAACTTTGTAAATACGGTACTGTATCTTTCACATATAATGTCCAAGAATATTAGACAAGGATGTAATGACAAAAATTATTGGCTCTGGAAGATGATTTCACTTTATAAGAAAATCTGAAAGATATCGATCACAAAATGAAGACAACCAAAAAACACCTGGTAAGACATACAATATTGGCATACAAAAGAAATGTGCAATAATGCTGTTAATGATATTTCATATTAAATCCTTTTCTGGTATTTTTCATTTAATAAATTCCATGGTCCCACATAATGTATTTTTATCATATTATTTTTATACTAGAAATAAAATATACTTACTGTTTATTCTCCAGGCACTTGCAAGGTTTTAGAGCAGATTCCCTGAAGCTACTGAACCTTGAATTTAGTATGTTCCCATATGGCTAAGAAACATGAGGTCAAAATATTTTTTTAGGTGGCAGGTTTTCTGCAAAGGAACGCTCCTCTTCCCTGACAATTCAATTTGATGAGTAGCTTCACCCTTCCCCTGATCTGTGCTTGGGGAGTGTTTCTATTCTGACTTAAAAATAAAATGACATCAAAAATTGATGCCACCAACAGATTATTCATTTAATCTTTATTTTAACTTACCAATAAGAAAATTCAAATTATATTTTTGCTTTGCTACATACTAAATGGGGGCTATAAAAAAGTGAATTATATACCACTAAGGATTTAAAAAGATCACATCCTCCTTCCTCTCACCTTTTTCCAACTCTAGAATTCAATTTGGTTAGTTCTTATTCTGTCCTTCCAAAAATGAATACAAAACAGACAAACAAAACAAATTAGCATTCAGCATAAATCCCTTGGATATCCTGTGTTTTCCTGAAATATGCTTAATAGGAGGAAAAGTGTAGTACAATTTGAAGGTAATTGTAAGAAAAAGGAGCCATAAATGGTTGCTTGTTTTCATATATATATATATATATTTTTTTTTAAACTGGATCACTTTTCATTTGTTCTCCTATGACTCTTGTTTATAATTCTTTGTGTTGTTAATTTTTCATTTGTTCTCCTATGACTCTTGTTTATAATTCTTTGTGTGCCTTTTTGGTAGAGACTCCTAGTGGTGGAAGGAAGGATGTGTTTAAGACCTAGCTATAAAGCAGCATTTATGTCTCTTTAGTTTGTGTGGTCTCTCTTTGCCCAAATAAGCATATCACTCTCTGAGTTAGCATTGTAAGGTCAGTCCTACATTTTGAAACAATAATGATCAGAAGCATGACATTTTATGAGGCATTGTTGATATAATGTTACGCTTATCATTCATTTCGTTGCTAGCATATACTGGAAGAGTCTACAGGCTCAGGCTGTGAGAAAAACTGACCTCAAAAGACCTCATAGGATAAAGTTCAAGACCTTGTTTAAATTTACCACATTCCAGAGTCAGGCTTTCAGCTTTAGAGATTTAGAATCCCGTTTTCATCAGTGCCCTTGAAGTAGATCCATCTCGCAGGTGGAGATGTACAACTTATCTATTTATTGCATTTAGAAAAAATCCAAACTCACTGATCTACAAGGTTGTATTTAGGCTTATCTAGCCCTACCTCTATTAGCCTTCTGTATATACTAAAACTCTAGTCTGCTCAGAACATTTGGTTTTCTCTGCTTGGAAAACTGTTCTCTCACTTGCTAAATAAGTGCTCTGAGCCTTTAGTTCCTTTCAAAAGTCACCTACAGACTCCACCCCCCAAACTACTTCTTTCCTCTCCCCCTAGTTATTCTGTATTGTAACATCATGTTAGTTTCCTTTACTGTATTTTTCTCCATGTGAATGTATCTTGTCTATCTCACCAGTCCAGAATATAAGGTTTCAGAGAATAAGCAACTTACTCGTTTATTCACTGATTTATCCTGATTACAAAATACAGCTGACCCCATTAGCAGACTCCTGATAAACATTTCATGAAGGAAAGAATTAACTTGGTTCATAAGACTGTGGTATAATACAGAATTGTCAATTACTTATAAGAAATATCATTTTCTGGATTACTATAGTTGACATAACCTATACATTAATCTCCCTGCAGGCAAAACTTCTTGAAAAGCCAAATGATAAATAGCTTTTGATCATGTGATAAGAATAAGGGGCCTTAGATGAATAAATTGTTAATGGGAATGATTAGAATAGATTGATGCATCTAGGGATAATCTCACCAATGGTACCTAAATGTCAATGACCAATGGCTAAATGTCTCCCTCTAGAGGTAATATTTGGTCACTGAAAAGGTTTTCTCTATGATCTTCCTTCTTTCTTTACTTGAACTACTACTGACCAACTAACTGCCTAACTTATTTAGTAAGTTAGTTAACTAACTAACTAAGTACTCTCATTTTTTAAATAAGTGAATACATTCAGTCAAGTTATGAAAGCATTCTGGATTCTGGATTCCTAAGACTCATGCTTCAGCCCTCCAACGAGTATATGTGTCTGTGTATAGCAATTAAAATTTGACTATCGAATTCTGATCTTCTTTCTAAGTTGTGGGATGCCTCAACTCTAGCTTCCAAGTACTGACAAGAATATATAAAAGTATAAATTTATTCTTATCTTCTATAATTCACTGTGTGTATTTTCTAATATATTTTGCTAAAAATCGCATTAAGTTTAGCCATAGAGTAACTGATTTCATAGAGCATGTAATCATTGTATGCATTTATAGAAACAGGAAAATATAGACATATATTAATATTTTATACATCAAAAAAGAGAATAAAGATTAGTGGTACAGAATTATGAGAACTGCTTTTAAAGTACATTTGAATCTTTCAATATGAGTTTATTGTTCTATTTAGAAAACCTTAATTAGTTAGAACCTAGGATGAAGACCCTTAATCAAGCCATCCATTAAAAGATACTATGATATGGACTTATATATACTACTAAATGTAAAATAGATAGCTAGTGGGAAGCAGCCACATAGTACGGAGAGATCAGCTCAGTGCTTTGTGACCACCTAGAGGGGTAGGATAGGGAGGGTGGGAGGGAGACGCAAGAGGGAGGAGATATGGGGATATATGTATATGTATAGCTGATTCACTTTGTTAGAAAGCAGAAACTAACACACCAATGTAAAGCAATTATACTCCAATAAAGAAGTTAAAAAATAAAAACTAAAAAAAAAAAGATACTATGATATTATTGTGACAAAAGAAAAGCACAAAGAACTGAAATAATCTGAATCTCTAAGTCACTTAAAATTTGAAGCAAAAAAATTTAAATAAGACATATTTCATAAAAGAATATCTGACTTACTTAGTACATGCTCTGATTACACTACCATCATTGGAAATAATACACATATCACAAGTTTCAAAAATTTAAAAACCTTACCCACAATAAGTGCTGAGAATTCATTAGGGATGATATCAACAATGAAGGTGGTAGCAACAAATCTAACTTTGGAAGTATTTTGTTAGTATTTCCCAATACTAACCAGATTATAGTATACTGTCTTTGTTATTTGTATTTGTGTTAAGTTTTAATACTTTTCATTACAAAGAAAAATAAAACTTCAGTGAGTTTCAGTCAAAAAAATAGTTCATCTTCCCTCCTTTTATGACACTCAGTATGGTATCTTACATATGACATTTTAGTTGAGCGAATCAGCTCTCATTGGCTCTGCTCCTCGAAGGGACTGGCACAGAATAGGAGACAGGATTCTGGCCCCAAGCCCACAGCAGTCTATATTTTACCACCAGTCATATATATTACCCCTAGCTTGACACTGAAAACACACACTCAGTGCCAGTCATCTATATTCAGGGAAAAGGCATATGCATCTTGGGATAATTTCCATTTACAAATGGCAACGCAATCCACTGAATTAAATCGCATTCCCTGTTTTGATTCAAAGCCAATGTAGTGATGCCTAAAATCTAAATACAGGCACTGAACTGCAACAATGAGACCACAATAAAGAAATGAAGGAAGGAATTAATGAGAGTAAAAATTCTACACTCCAGGACTATGTAAACCCTAAAACAGATAGTCAGAATAGAATAACATAAATATGTCCTTCCTCCTTTTATGTGTTATAAGATCCTCTCCTTTATGAAATTCAGTCGGTGAGATATGGTAATTGTTAGTAATCTAGACTAATTCTTACATTTAAAAGAATATACTGGTCTGTGAAATATAAAAATCTGGAAAGCTCTGGTAAAATGTGGCTATAAAGTAAAGGAGAGAAGAAACATTTTAACTAAAGAGAACATAGAGTTTAAGAATATTTGTTTTGTTTGTAGATTTATCTCATAAAGATGGGAGAGATCAGAGTATGCATAAATTTACAAGCTTTGAGCCAGGAGCTAGCAAAATGGAAGAGACTGAAAATAAAATAGGAACACGGATTGTTGGTGGAGGGAGATCCCCATGTTGGGAGAGATGGGGGCAAATATTTTTAAAAACAGGCCATGCCATTAACTTCTAGCATAGGAAAGGACATGTTTCTGAGACTGGATGGAAAGAGGTACAAGTGGAGATAAAGTTTGAAGATATTAGAGCTGAAAGAAGGAAGCCTGCCCACCACTCTCACAACTAAAGTAAATCAAATGTTCTCCATTCTAAAGAGTATATACTCACAATGACTTTTTCCCCCCTCTCCATATCCTTCAGAGATTACAGTCCTGCAGTCAGATTCACTTAGTTCTCCACTTCTCCACAGGGAGAAGAAGGAAAAATAATGCCTTTGTGAGTTTCATCCAAGGAAATAGTTCCCTGGTCAATCTGAAAGCATGTAAGACTGTCCAGTACAATGGGCAACAAAGGCTGTCAAAGGACAAAAATTCCTTAAGGAATTTCTCCTCTTGAGCATTCCTGGCAGGCACACGATTTGAGCCCTCCAGCTTTATGCAAACTTTACTGAGTCAGCAGGGTTTATAGAACTAAGGTTCCCAATTCATAACCACTACTGCTCTGACAAACAATGAATGTCTAGTTTAAAACCTGGAGTATCACTCAAAACAATTTCAGATGACAAGATAACATATAACACCAAGGAAGCTCCCTTGAAGGTATTTAAATATTAATCACACCCCTATCTTCCAAACACGGTGTTCTCTTTTCGCTCAACATCGAATCATTCATCTGAACTAACAGGAACACACAAGCCAATACTTTTGAAAGTGTGTTTCCTGCTTATAATAATTACTTAAGAAAATAAAATCCTATATCTTATCCCTGAATAAACACTGGGTAGATAGGCAGATGACGATGTAGATCTACATATAGACCAGCCAGATATAGAAGGATAGAAGGATGGATGGATGGATAGATAGATGCGCACACACACATACTCGGAGTATTATAGGCTCTCTGGGGATGGTGGCATCTTCTATCCAAGAAAGGACCATTATGTCTGGCCTCAACCCAAACAATTTGGGTGGTGATAGGTTAAAATACAAAATGCAGTTTTAAAATTTTATTTTAAATTATAGATATCTCAGTATCCTTTTATATGCACATATACAACATTCATGTCACATTTGTTGTTTGGATTATATGTAAGTAATCTAAAGCTTTAATGTGAACCTCTTTGTAATATTTCTGTGATACACATTTGAGTTATTTATGCCATGAGCCTAAATTTGAATGTGAATTATTCAGTCACTGAGCTTAACTGAAGGCCTCTTCTGCTACTTACTACCATAGTCTCCCAATCTTGTGAGGCGGGTATCAATGTCCCTCCTTTATAAACAAAAACAAGCAGGGACTGAAATGGCAGAACACTCTACAAATTTTGAGATTCCAAGGATCCTCTGGATATATTTACATTTGATTGTCAAACGTCTAATGAATATCATTTGAATAACTATTCAGAGATCTTTAGAAACTTTTTACAACATAAGAAAGAAAACTCATCCTTTCCCATAAAGGTCTATTGGAAGATAACATAGTTGTTAGCAGAACATCTCTGAGAACCATTCAGCTGATAACTTTAGTTCCAAGGGAGAATAACTTCTAGAGGCGTGTTGTTTGGTTTGATTGGTCGTCAAGGGTTAAAAGATAATGAGAACTCTTTGATTAAGTACTTATTAAGTACATACTAATTTCAGTCCTAAATGCTAAAGGGGTTATAAAGTAAGTAGAAAGCCATAAGCATAACTATCCAGGAACACTGATAATGGAAGACTAAAGAACTGAAAAATTAGGCTTGCCGTGGGTCACATGCTCATGCAGGTGGGAAGTGCAGACCAGGGCTCTTCACGAGGCCCTTTCTCTCCATATATTGTGGTGGTTAAGAGCCTAGACTCTGGAGCCCTATTGCTTGGTTTGACTACTAACTCAACCACTTATTAGCTTTGTGACCTTGAGCTACTTTCTTAATCTCTCTCTACTTTGTTTTTTGGTCCATAAAAATATATAATATATAGATACAGACATACACACATGTAATATTCAAAAATGTTCACAATGATATATCACACACATACATATGATAGCATTTGAATATATATGAAACACTGGACTACACAAACGTAAATTGATTTCCTAAATGTAGGACTATACCCATGTCTTATATATCCAAGGGTTTAATGAATCTAAGAGGAAAGATATATAAAATACGTCCAAAGTTTACTGGATCATGGCCCTCTTTTTATAGACTGTCTCTCTCTGAACCTGGGTGCTATGGAACACGTTTTGGCAAACCCTGCACTGCATCATTACCTTTCCTCTCCTTAGCAGCAGGTATGGCTCTATGTGTAGACTTCTCAGACTACTCTTTTCCTTTTTTCTCACATGACCGAGTGTGACTGAGGCCAACGGAAAGTGTATCCCTTTGCATTGGTATTTCCATTCTAATAAGCCTTCCTTAGGCTGATCAAGTCTCCTTTCAAATCAATGAGGGGATAAGAATTGGTGAAAGGAACGTTGTCTTCTAAGCACTCCTGATATCACATCATAAAGGTAGTCACTCCATCTACATGTACAGATGGTATTCTACTTAATCATTTCTAACCAAATATAAGCGATCTTATCACGGAGAATACAAGCACTTTTATAAGGAGAAGACATTAGAAATAGATACAACATTTTCATTGTAAGTGAAAAAAATGAGGTAAATGATTTTTTGGTGTTGGTGAAGCCTGGAATCTCACTGGTACTCTTCTTTCAATGACCTTGGCATTAAAAGTGTTAAAGTAGATTAAACCTGCTTTGTTAATGACTTATTTGGAGGTAATGTCAATTTCAAATGCTAGTGAGGAAGCTGACCAACCTGCCCTTTCTTCTGAAAATGACAATGTATGTGATGTTTCCGTGCTGACAAATAACAAAGAGTAGTAAGTTTTTCATTATTATTATTGTTGTTATGCTATTGCTATTATTATTTTATCATGTAATCCACTGACCTACAAGAAAAAATCTGCTGAAGGCGATTCAAAATCTCACATAAAAGAGAGAACACAAGAAGAGGGAGAGATGTGTTACTCTTTTACATATATACATCAACATGCTGGGGAAAGCATCATGCTTTGGTCATTTGGCTCCAGACAAATAGGGAGAACTTCAGCCTAAACTTAAATGATTAAACCTGGATGGTGTTATTTTTAAAACACTGATACCAACTCAAAAACAGACATACAAACAAACAAAAAAACACTTAGTCTGGTATTTTTCCTTAAAAAAAAAATCAGAAGATTGACCCTATCCACAGAATTAACTCTGCAATTAGAAATGAGTATGACATAAAAAATATTAGATAAAAGTGATTATTTCAATAGAGCATTAATACATTCTGCTTAGAGATGTCTTAAAAGAGACATTAAAAATGAAAATAAACATGAGTATATTTAATATTTTTCAGTTTTAGTGCTATTAAAACTATTATCAATCGTTGTGGGCCATTTCTCATGAAGAGGAAGAAAAAAACCAGGAAAGCAAAGGTATGTTTGATTTTCCTCTAAATGGTGTGAATAAATCTACATGGGTATGGTAAACATAAAAGAGAGGCTTGCTTCAATCTCTGTGCAAAATGAAACATATCACAATACGCTCATATGGGAATTTTTTTCTCTCTGTTAATTTGGAGAATATTCTAGTTTAACATTATTATGTAGGCTCTCACTGTTTTGAAGAATTGCATTAGGCCCATAAACTCATTCTAATTGGCAGATTTTTAAAAAATGATGTTTATGTTTACAGATCCTAATGCTTTTGAGGAAACAGACACCCATTTCCATTTCTTTGCTTCTCAACATGTCGTGCTGGTGACAGATGTTTCTGAACTGTTTCAATGTCCCTGTCCAAATATAAAATGCACACTTAATGATACCCATGTGTGTGTATTTATAGTTCCAGTCATATCTTTATATATTTACAAAAAATTGTTCCCCTTGGTAATTATATTTCTATTCAATATTAATGAACAGTTGGCCAAGAAACATCTTGTATGTATATATGTACACACAAAAATGTTTTTGCACATTATAATGATTATAGATACACACTTAGGTTTGCTTCAGTGTAAACGGCCACAATCTTTTATTTTCTTTTTCTTTTAAAAGCTTCAACTTCATATGCTTATTTTCAAGGCATGCAGTATCATTTACTGTGAGAGAGTAAAAGAAATGCAGCTTAGTGTCAGCTCTGCTGTCTTTGACTAATCTGCAAGCCACCCACTTTAATGGCTCTTCATAAATAATTCAAATTTTAATTATGCTGCCAGCCTCTGACCTGAAGAGAAATGAAGAAAGAAAAGGAAAAGAATGGACAAGGGAAAGCATATCAGTTGAATCAAATTTTGCCTCCAGTAAATGACTTGATATCTCAAAGCTCAATTTTCTTACTCAAGATGCACCTGCTTCCTCATCTAAGATTTTGAAATTAAAATTAGAGTCATCCAAGATACACCAATGATGATAGAGCCACTCACTCTAAAAAGAGGCATTCTTGCGCTTAATTTAAAGACCTTTCTCTCTATGTATCTATCACATGTGTATACACACACACACACACACATATATATACTTAGAGATCAAAATATATACCTATATTACAGCAGCCTCTCCCAATTAGGTATCTCCTCCATTTCCAATTTCAGTCTCTCTCTTCTCTCCTGAAAATCCAGTGGGGTTCATCCTATTGCCAGGCATGTCCCTATCGCTGCAGTGACACATCTGATCTCTGTTATATTTTAAAAGGGACACATAAGTCTTCTTCCAAACCCAGGTCTTATAAGTTATTGTTGGAGGGATCGCTGCCAAATTAATGGCTGGCTGAATAGACTTAGGAAGATCTAACTGCATCTGTCGCCTGGAAAGCTGGCCAAGGTAGATCTGACAGGCGATACATGGCTCAATGATCTCCTCCCACCTAAAAACATCTTTTAATTGCATCAGGTCTCGCAATACACAGTTGAGCATCTGCTCATTAGAAGCAAAGTGCTATTTCTCAAACTGAAATGCTAAATTTCACTGTACAATTTTTTTCTAAATATTGCCTTACACTTTTCCTAAAGCGAGGCAAACCGAGCCATATTTAATCTAAGATCTCTGGGGCCAAACCTAACCCATTATTAATGATTTATTTTTTCATTTTTTGATGTCTGTACAGTTTTTGTCCCTTTATTTAACAGTGAACACATTTGGATTTCATTCAAGAAAATCCCCAAGTCTCATTTGCAACAGGTCCTTTTGGCTTATTTTGGCGATGCAGAGATATACATCCAGAAATTTATTTAATCTGCTCTGGGTTCTTTTTCTTCTCTGAATATCTGCCTTTTACTGCAAGCCCTAATGAAAGATTTGGAAAAATCTATTGGGCTCTATGTAAGACTATAATGTAGCTGTCTCAAGGATAAATTTACCTTAAAACTGTATCTTATTCTTCAACAACCTGCCATTATTTGCAGCCCATTTTCCATTTTCTTATAAACCTCTGATTTTTCAATCATTCTCCTCTTTATTTTCCTTCTCCCTTATCCAGGATTTGATTCTGAGAAGTGAGAGGCAATACAGAATCTTATAACTGTATTTTTGGTTAGCTATTTTTAATGGTTCTAGTTCTGTCTATATGATGATAAAACAGTTAGATGAAAATATATTCTACCTCATTAAATCATCTATTTGATCTACACGGTAGCATATTTATTTGTGTGTGCATCTAATGCACTGTTTTTTATAAAATTATACAGACACAGTCTTATAGGAGCCATTCAATTACATCGAAAAAAGCCACAAAAGCATTTCTATTCAATAAACCAATTTGGAAAATGAAAGAGAAATTGTCTGGCCTTTAGATAATAATGAGGTACGTCTCCTTTGCCTATGTGAAATCCAGGTTTTGATTTAAGATTTATAAGTGCTACTAGTTATCAGCGGACACACTCCTCCATAGGTTACTGCTGTTAAAACACATTTGTGCTTCCACTGATTCAAAAAGTATAGCTTCTCCAAATACTCTTAAGTTGGTTTAGAAGACCATATTGTGAGAATGGCTCTGAGTTTACTCTCATTTCCATGTAAAATAAATCATAACAGCCGTAGAAATCAACTCATAAGTAGTATCTTACGAAACCCTAAATACACCAGGTCAGGGCTTGAAAGCTTTCCATCACTGTCTACTGGCAGAAAAGATCTTTGACTAATTATTAACAAAAATGTGTTCAACCTTTTTCCTTGCCCAGATAAACTGTAAGAAGAACTAAATTACGCTAAAGAAGACTGAATCCAGGAAATACTTGATTTGTTCTATATCTACATTTCAAACACAGGACAAACTACTTCTGAAATACATTTTCATCTATCAAATTCATCAGCTAGAAGCTTCCAACAAGTGTATACAGAATCTAGCTCCCTTAAAATTAACAAATTAAAGGCTTCCCTGGTAGCGCAGTGGTTAAGAATCAGCCTGCCAATGCAGGGGACACAGGTTCGAGCCCTGGTCCAGGAAGATCCCACATGCCGCAGAGCAACTGGGCCCATGCGCCACAACTACTGAGCCTGCTCTCTAGAGCCCGCGAGCCATAACTACTGAGCCCACACGCCACAACTACTGAAGCCCGTGCACCCTAGAGCCCATGCTCCGCAACAAGAGAAGCCACCGCAATGAGAAGCCTGTGCACCACAACGAAGAGTAGACCCCGCTCACCGCAACTAGAGAAAGCCTGCATGCAGCAACGAAGACCCAACGCAGCCAAAAATAAATAAAATTAATTAATTTTTTAAAAAATTAACAAATTAATTTAGATTCAAATAGATTTGAGGCAAATATCAAAACCCAAAAGATCCCTTATTAAAAGATAATATTTATTTTTCAGTGAAAAATATATTTGGGGAAAAAGGATATACCAATGTTTTGATTTGCATTTCTCTTGGAAGAGAATAAGCACTTTCATGTTATTGGTGTGTGTGTGTGTGTGTGTGTGTGTGTGTGTGTGTGTGTGTAATGACTTTTCTTATACATTGCTTGTTTTTCTTTGGATTATTAATTTTTTGCTTATTGATGTGTAGAAAGTCTGACTTTTTGATATAGATACTCATGATACAGTCTGTAAGCATCACATTTATGGCCCAGCACCAATTGATATTATATGCAAATCAAGAAAACAGCTCAGAATAATTTGTTTGCTAACAATTCATCATAAGACATTGAATTACAGCACCTAAACATATAATATGGTATTACTGTAATACTATTGGCACTTGTCTGTTTCTCCCACTAGCCCATAAGTTCCTTGACTACAGGTACTAAATAGTGTCCTTGATATAGCCATCAGCTCACACTTTTCCTCATATACAACAGCAACACATGATTTTCCTACTGAATTGAAGAAACTAAAGCTTTTAAAACCAACCTCTTTAAACCTATAGACTTGGGCTTCCCTGGTGGTGCAGTGGTTGAGAATCTGCCTGCCAATGCAGGACACACGGGTTCGAGCCCTGGTCTGGGAAGATCCCACATGTCGCGGAGCAACTGGGCCCATGAGCCACAACTACTGAGCCTGCGCGTCTGGAGCCTGTGCTCCGCAACAAGAGAGGCCGCAATAGTGAGAGGCCCGCGCACGGCGATGAAGAGTGGCCCCCGCTTGCCACAACTAGAGAAAACCCTCACACAGAAACGAAGACCCAACACAGCCATAAATAAATAAATTTTTTTAAAAAACAATAAACCTACAGACTCTACAAGCTACCTATTTGGAAAACAAAAATCAATAAATTAATAAGTAAAAATTATTTTACTACTTTTGGTGAATTAAGTCATTTAAATATTTTATATAGGCAGAGGGAAAATCTATTTTTGGTGTAAAGTTTTGTTTTTAATGTTCTTTTTTTAATTTTAGTAAAATATAAACAGAGTATGGCAAGACTGAAATTGATCAAAAGAAATACAGTACTATAATTGCACCAAAGTTAAAATTTGTCTTTTAAAAAATAAATTCCATACTAGATGGCTAAAATTTAATGCTTCAGATATTATCTCTATGAGTACTCAATAAGTACTTTAACTGAACGTTTGTACTTTAACTAAAAAAAATTTCATAAAATATCACAGCAATAAAATTAACTTCTAATGGTTCTTTCACAAAAATGGATGAAACAGCCAATGGACCTAATATTGAGAGAACCCGAGGCATACTGTGGGGGGTTTATTTAATCACAACAATGTATGGGCATCACCCAATTATTTACTCTCCCTCCAGTCACACATGGTCCACTATGACTTCTCTCCCCCCTCCACCCTATTTTTCAAACAAAACTAGAAATACCCAAAAAGAAGAGTTATTTGCTAGGATCATGTGGACCACGTTTGGACAAAAAGTTGAGAAACCAGTTTGGTCACATGGAGCAAGGTGTCTTGCATAGTGATTAAAAGGATGAAAAGCTAAGATGAGCTTTAGAGAAAATGGGAATGGAAAGAGGACTGGAGAGACCCCTGAGACAAAAAATAAGAGGATAAAATTAAGGAGAGTGAACAGAACACTATGACAAGGGACCTTTCCATGATAGTAGATTGGAAGAGTCGGCTAAATAGCTTAATACAGGAAAAAGACAAGAAGAGGGTGTCAGGAAGCTTCAACCCAGAGTTTCCGATCTGTAAGAGAAGGCAAAGAGAAGAAATTGAAAAGACGGTGGTTCCCCGGGCCAGAATCAGAGCACAAGATGAAATGGCAAGGAAAAATGCCAGGAAGTGTAAGCAGTCTGTGACAGAAACTGGACGCCCCTCTTGCACACTTGCTTAGTGGGAAAGGCCAGCGTCCACCTGATTATCAGAAACCTAAATATCTTCTTTTCTCTCAAAGGTCATGTTCAGTGACTCAGCATGACTTAACATATTCTCCTCTTTTATGTCCCACCTCTCCTCGATTTGCAAGAGAACTGTTTCCTTCCAAGCTGCCTTCACTTTCCAGGATTTCTGCAACAGCCTTCTCACTGGTCTTCCGAAATCTGATTTTGAAATCCTCCTAAAGCCGTCAATGTGAATTTACAATGATACCAATTCTTATTCTCCTTCTTTAGTATCTTTAATATCTAAAACAACAGCAAGCGTGGCTTTAAGCCTGTAATTCTCACAACACTGCAAAATGGACACCATTTTCTCCATTTTAGAGTCAAGTCCAGATGTGTCCACTCTCAAGTGTGGAGGCTTCCCAGGGCACAGGCCATATGAGCCCCTTTATTATCTGGCCTCTACTTACTTCTCTCGTCTCACATCTCACCATTTCCTTAATGCACCATAACCTCATTGTGCACCTTCTGAAAGTCTCTTAGGCTTTCTCTTCACCTCAGGAGTTTGAGAAATGTTCTACCTGCTTCTATGGTATTTGTACATCGATTAAAATTGTTGGTCTAGGGGCTTCCCTGGTGGCGCAGTGGTTGAGAATCTGCCTGCTAATGCAGGGGACACGGGTTCGAGCCCTGGTCTGGGAGGATCCCACATGCCGCGGAGCAACTAGGCCCGTGAGCCACAATTGCTGAGCCTGCGCGTCTGGAGCCTGTGCTACGCAACAAGAGAGGCTGCGATAGTGAGAGGCCCGCGCACCGCGATGAAGAGTGGCCCCCGCTTGCCACAACTAGAGAAAGCCCTCGCACAGAAACGAAGACCCAACACAGCCAAAAATAAATAAATAAACAAATGTGGGTTTAAAAAAAAAAAAATTGTTGGTCTAATGGATAAACAAGGTTCTACTGCATAGTGTAGGGAACTATATTCAGTAACCTATGATAAACCATAATGGAAAAGAATATAAAAAAGGATATGTATATAACTGAATCACTTCACTGTACAACAGAAATTAACACAACATTGTAAATCAACTATACTTCAATAAAAAAATTTTTTTTTTTGTCTACTTGACAGTCTTCCACCACTGGACTATAAATTCTTTAAGGCAAAGACATCACCTCTCAACTGTATATCCTTAGTACCCAGCTCAATGTCTAGAACATAAGAGTTACTTAAGTAAAAAGTTTCTGAGCAAATGACTGAGATAACAGATACCAGGAAGAAAGTGGCAGGAAAGAATTAACCTCTTCATTTATACTCTCCCCTCTACCCAACTCACAGTATTAAACTGGGACTACTAAGACATCAACAATAGACGAGAGACTCTATTGCCTTATGTTGTCATCAAGTTCTACACTGTTGTTCTGCCTCTCTGGTTTCCATATCTTGAATTAAAGATCCATCACTTGGCTTCAGCTAATTAAGTTCTTAAGCTGTTCTCTCTTCAGCTGTTTCTAACTTTCCCCATTACTTTTTACTTTTTTAGACTTTATTTACATATCTTTATGCTCATTTGAGTCAAGAGCTATCCTCCCCTGCCCAAATGCCTGAGGTAACCTCCATTCTGACTTCTGTTTTCACAGATTAGTTTTGCCTGTTCTTGAACTTCACTTATATTGAATCATAGTATGTAGTCTTTTCTGTCTGGCTTCTTGAGCTCTTAACTGTACCTATGAGATCTGCAACTACTGTTGTGTGTAGCAGTCCTTTATTCTTTTTATTTCTGTGCAACATTCCAACGTATGAATTTACTAAAGATTATCCAATACTTTGTTGGACATTTGAGTTGTTTTCAGGTAAGAGCTATTGTGAATAATTCTACATGACTTTTGGAAGACATATGTACTCATTTCTCTTGGGTGTGTTCTAAGAATCGGTGGGTCATAGGGTTAGATACTGCCAAAGAGTCTTCCACAGAAATTGCTATAAAAATGGGCATCCCCACATCCAATGAACTTACATTCCAGTTGTTCCACATACTAGCCAACAATTGGAACTGTGAATCATTTAAAAATTTTGGCCATTGTGGTTTAAAAATCTGAAAACACAGACTTTCTTAATGTCTCCATTACTCAACTCCTTCTAACTACTCCTTTGGGTCTCACTCACTGTTTAACTTATTTCATTATGGCCTCTGCCTAATTACTCTAATATCCACGATTTGAAGCTCAACATAATTTTTTTCATAATCACCTTTCTTGAACCGTATTCCTTAACTACAAATTCCTCCCCTTGCTACACTGAATGACATGTTAATTTCATAATTCCTATGAGACTCTGGCTCTATTCCCCACTTCCACCCTATAAATATCGTGTTTTAACCACTGATTCAACCCTCTGCTCTTGCTTTTTCATGTCAACTGTCACCTAAATGAAACTACACATACACTACCATCCTTTCTCTCAGAAGTGTCAATCCTCTAACTTCACTGGCTGTTAACCATCTACAGCAAGAAAGTTAACCATCACGTTAAATTCATCATGTAGAAAAGTAAAGTCACTGCTTTCTCTAGAACCTAGCTTCCCATCTAGAGTTTCCTTTTACTACTCAAAATACCATTATTCACCCAGTCATTCAATCTCAAAATCTTGAGTCATTTATTTTTACTCATTTCTTCCCTATATGCAGTAAAAGAATGAATGATCTTGATTCTTTCTCAAATTTTATTCCCATTCTTTTTCCCATAAAATATACTTATTCCATTAAAATGGAAATTTTAATTATAATTTTATGTATCTTCTACCATCCATAAATTAACCCATTCCAATTGGCCAAATTTCACACATACCTGCTGCTGTTCAATTTGTTGATTTTGGTCCTCAGATTATCACCACTATCCCACCACTAACAAAGCAATAACTAACTAATATCACAACTACTCTGTGGATAAAGTTCATTTATTATCCCTACTTGGAAGCTGAGAGAAATTGAGCTTTAGAAAGACAGCTATTAATTAGAGCCAAGGAGATAAAAAGGCTTCAAGTGTAAGGCAAATGGCTAGAGCCAGGAAAGCAGTTCACTACAGTGTAAAACTCGAATAATCATTTTCTTCTTTCCTGAATCTATCTTAACCTACTTGAAATAAACAGTTTTATAATCCTAGACAGTAGATGATGGACTAACAATCCAAACACTACATACACACAAGAATTATAAATTTACAGAAGTCAAAACTCATTTAAGCAGAAATCCAAAATGATTAAACTATGAAGCAAAATGTATGAGAGTATTCTTCCCTCAGTACAATCTGTAAAAGACAGGTATTCTATACAATATGAATATAACCTAACTTGTAGAATTCCAAATTTTTAAAAAGAACAATTTTGAGAGTACAGGAACTGGAATATATGATAAACATGTAAAATAGCCCTTACTGAGTAACATCTGTACTATAGACAAGGAGGCGGTGTCATTAGTTGTCCAATAGTAACAATAATTGTAGCAACACAATCAATGCCCTATCAATATGCCAGTGAGAAAATGGTAAAACCTAGTGAGTGGCTTTAAAATATGTCTACAAATTCTTTGATATTCCCTTCTTCAAGTGGTGAGGCCTGACTCAGTGACTACATCTAATAAATAGCATAAAGTAGAAATGACAGGGCGTAACTTAAGAGACTAGGTCATAAAAAGGTACTGTGAATTCCTCCTCACGCCCTCTTGGATTATTCGCTGTGGGGAAGTTACCTACCATCACCAAGCAGTATGGAGAGAAGCCTATACAGTAAGGAACTGAGATCTCCTGCCGAGAGCCATGTGAGCAAGACATCTTGAAAGCAGATCTTCTAGTGCCAGTCAAGGCTGCAGATGACTGTAACCACACAAGAGACGCTGAGAATTACCCAGATAAGCCACCCCTGTGTTCCTGACCCATGGAAACTAGGAGACAGCAAACATTTGTTGTTTTAAGCCACTATAGTTTTGGGTAATTCATTACATGGCAATGGATAACTAACACAACTATATAATAAACAAACTTGACTTCATGTCCTAAATAAAACCACAAAAGAAATAGGTAAAGTGAGATACCATTTTTTATCTATCAACTTACATATTTAAGAAATGATACTATCCAGTGTTCCAGAGAAAGTAAATATGAAGATGCTCTCATATACTGCTTACAGTTTCAGATGGAGAATTTGGCAAGCTCTATCCATATTTTTTAAAAAAATAATAACGTATCTTTTGATATGGTTCCACCTTAGAAATTTATGCTAAGTAAATAAGAATTTTGTACATATATTTTTATATAAAAATGTTCATGGGATTGATATATGTGGTGCTAAAAAAACGGGGGTTCTACTAAATTAGCCACAGATACTGGTATATCCTTATGATGTTGCTACTAAAATATGTTTTTAAAATTTTATATATTATTTACTGTTTTATAAATAATTGTATATTTTACATATTATGTAACATAGCCTTATTTTTATTATTACATCTGATGACAGAGACAAACATTCTCAATACATTAAGTGCAAATAACTGATTTTAAACATGTAAAGAGTATAATTCCAATTTAATAAAAAGTTGCACGTGTGTGCATGCTTGTTTGCACATGTGTTTGTCCCTGTATGCATGTGTCTGTGGGTATATAAGGATAGAAAGAGGAACAGAAATAAAAGTACCACAATGTTAATAATACTTATTCCTGAGTATAGAATTAAAAGGATATTTTATTTTCCTCTTCTACTTATCAGTATCTTAATACTAAGAAAGTAATTTTTCTAGTGAAGAAAATAATAACAGTCAGTGTCACACACTGTGAATGCTCTTCTAGAAACCATATGTCATCTGACCCCTGACTGCCCCTCTGGACTCTTCTTAGACACTCTCATACTTGTTCATTAAGTTCCAGTCATCCTGGCCCTTCTGACCCTGGGACCACACAAAGCTCCGTGGGCCACAGGGTCTTTGCACTAACCACTCCCTGCCCTCTTCCTGGAACGGCGCCTTCACACCTGCACATGGCTGCTTCCTCCATTGCATTTTCCTCTCACGTCAGCTCAGAGGACCTTTATTGAACATCACATTCAAAGCAGCCTGCCCAGGCAACAAATTAAGAATTATGTCCCTCTGGTTACCAATCTTCAGAGTACTTCATACTATACAAAAATCTCTTTTTTACTTTCTTGTTTGTTGATAGTATATCTCCTTTAATTTATAAATATAAAATTACGGCAGGAAACTTGTCCATCTTGGTAACTGCTATACCCCTTGTCCCTAGAAAAATGCCTACTCAATAGCAGCAATTCAAGCAATGTTTTCTGAATGAATGAGGGCTAGAATGAGGGCCTTGGCTTATAGGTACTGCACTCTCTAATTTTTCCTTCTTCGTTTCTACTGTTTCCTCATTCACTGAAGTCTGTCACTTGGTTATCCTTACTAAAGCACAACAAAGGGTCAAGCAAAGTGGAGACCACCAGACCTATATAATCAACAATGTGTGGGCACTCCTCTGAATGCAATACACTCCCACACTCAAAGAGTACTAGAATACAGCCTCTATGAGGGAGGCCAGCGGTTTTTGTTTGTTGTTTCTAGCCCCTAAATCAATGCCTGATATAAATTAGGCACTCAATGAATAAATAAAAATTGTTGAATACACGTATTTACGAATGATTGAATGAGGAATCGCCAATATATTTTGTTCCCTGTATTCATAAAATAACATTAACATAAGGGAATGGAAAAAACAAGCCAAATGTAATTCTATACAGGGACACACACGCTGTGACCTCAAGTGTGTAGCAATAAAAGTATGTATACTGAACGAAAATCACTTGCTCGTGAACCAATCTCACATGCAAGCATTAAGTCTGATATGAAATATATACACATCTGCACAGTGCAAGCTTCTTCCATCAAGCAGCCAGCTCTCTGGTGCTGCCAATTAAGTCACAGTGCAAATTTATTACTTCAATTAAACAACAAAATTTACTCAGGACCTACAGCAAGATCCTTGGCTCTGTCATGTAGTTCCCTGAAAAGACCTGGAAACAATACCACATTTGAACTGTTTTCCCAAGCAATCAAAATTTCAATAGCATCCCCTCTTCCCCCCATATTAAATTCCAGTCCATCTCAGAGCACATACCCAGCAGTGTGTGCTCATTATTTAACACTTTCTTTTAACTTCCCTGATCTTCTTGAATAGAGAGCACAGCTATCCCCCCAAGGTGAAGGCAGCACCCCCCATCAGGTTGCTCTCTGATTCTATCAGTCCCCAAAGCAGCTCTATCATCATCTCTGGAAGGGGTCTTTCTGCAGAGAGCCCATAGTTTCTGTACGCTTTTCATACACTCTCCAGCGTGACAAACATCATCTAGCTGGCTTTACACTGTCATTTCCATTGAAAACCTGTAATTACTTTCCACAAGCCACACTTCATCCTGCCAGGCTGATTAAAGGCAATATACACTGGAAGGCAAAGAGCAACAGTGCTCAGGCGATGTATCTTGTGAGTATATATCTTGTAAGTAACAGTGCACTGGCATGCACACAGTAAACACTAAATAATTGTTTGAGGAGATATTATTTTTGCCCTTTGACACAGTATAATTACTGATTTTCTCCTGAAACATAACAGATTTTTAAAGAGCAAATTGAACAGACCATAACGGGCTTTTGAACTGTCACTTATTAAATATATCCCACCATAAAGGATATGCTCTTCTAGGGTCTCCACTCACATTATCTCATTTACATCTATACCAATTAAGTAACTGTTTAACTGTTCTCATTTCCTGACAGGCAAACCAATCAAACAAGCAGTTTTACTTTATCATGTTCTTGAAAGGAGTTGAGTCTATTTTACCCTGGCTGATTAGAGTAATCAGGGAAACGTGAAATGTCAAATTATTTCTACAGAGGTGTGTTTAGAGGTACTTAACTGCTAAACTTTATAGACATCTGTCTGAGTTTTTACCTATCTGTCTTTGAGTCTCTATGTTCAGAAAATTTCTAAAGATATAAATTCTGCTGGGAGGCAGTGCCCATATCAAGTACAGAAATCAAAAGCTTGTTTTACCTGTTTTTTTGCCGCTGAGACTTGGCCAACCACTTTGATTCCACCAATCAGACGGAACTGCCCTGAACTTTGAATGAAAAGCTAGTGACCCAGAGAAGCGGGGACAGTGACAGACCCATCCCAGCTGTAGCAGCAACATCCAGTTTTAGGGGCAGCAACAACAGCTCCCGTTGACCAGTGCTGATGGCAGCAGCATAAGCGAGGATGATGCCCATGTTTAGGGGTGGTGACAAATGTGTCCTCCTGAGCTGGCTCTGTCTGCAATTTTCTTCTGTGAATTACCCGATATACTCCTTCAATAAATATGTCTGCTGTTTAAGTCAGCTTGTCATTCTCTGTTATTTGTAACTTTGAACTACCACTAGGACAACTTTCGAGTAATGGACAGTTGGATAGGTTATACACTGACACTTTTATTTTTTTTTTTAATCAACTCATGTTGACCATTTAGAGCTGGTTCAAAGTGCTACTACCTAAGAGTATGGCTTTATTGGACAGCATTTTCACATTTATCTGTATAGCACTGTCAGTAGGATCCTGTAGTTGAACTTTTAATTGCATTTTGCCTCTTTTTATTTTATAAAATGATTGCAGACTGGAAAAGCAAAATAGCTTATATTGGGGACAGAAGCATTAATATGATTACTTAAGAGTCAGGACAATGACAGAAATTTGACGTAACAAAACTGACCAATCCCTAACCTCAACTGGAGATATATGCATATATGGAATTGTTAGTGTGTGTATATAAACATGCATACATATACATTCAAAATCTTCAGAATATGTCATTGAAAAAGCATAACAGAAATTTCTATTAATTTTTAGCTCTTTGATACCAGGGCTTTTCTCTCCTTCAATATGTATGCTAACTTTCATACATACAACTTTTAGTAATGTATCACATGCAAAAATAGATTACCGTCAACCTCCTATTATGTTAATACAATTTATACCACAGATGGAAGGCAATTTATTAATTTTTTTGAAACATCACTGATAGACTTAATATATTGATATCAATAAACAAAATTTACATCTTCCTGACATAAATTCCCATCTTTGGATGAAACCAAGTAAGTTCCAAAAATGGAACTTTAGTAAAATTTATCATAAAATTCATGAATCCTCTTCTCTCATTTCTTTGAAGTAAATAATGTAACAATTCAAATAAACATTAACTATAAACTATAAGATTGTAATTTAATCCCCATGTTTAAAGTTTTCTTAGTTTCATTTGAATAGGCATCCAAAATTTAAATTAACAGT
Source organism: Balaenoptera physalus (assembly GCF_965194825.1). Taxonomy (NCBI): domain Eukaryota; kingdom Metazoa; phylum Chordata; class Mammalia; order Artiodactyla; family Balaenopteridae; genus Balaenoptera; species Balaenoptera physalus. Next base: position 25,223,382 of record NC_138887.1, read on the forward strand.
GTAGGGAATACAGGGCAAAAGACTTGAAAGGCAAGCATGTGTAAGACACTCCTGCGTAAGTGTCAACAGAACACAACTTAGTAATTTTCAAAGGTTTCTGGAAATCTAGGCAAAAACCACCTGACTTCCTTTTCAGCTCTTGACACACTTTAAGCCTCCGACCTACCCTTAGCCACCAGTCGCAGCATTTCTATTTAGAGAAACTCTGCAGAAAGATCAGTTCCAAAGATTTCCTCCCTTTTCACAAAAACTTCATTGTATCTTGTGGGCCAATTACATTATCTTGGTATTTGAAGGGAAAAAAAAATAGAATCTTGTTATTAAGCTAATTTCCTTATGACAGATAGATTTACCTGTTCCAGGGAGTATCTGTAATAAAAGAAGCAATAAACTGAATTGAGTATGTTCTGGAAAAATATATGAGTACAGGGCCCCTCCTGCTCCTCTTTTCTATTCCAGGCTGCAATCTGCCCGTTTCCAGCAGTAACAGAGACTGACAGTGAATAGCCATTTTGAAAAGTGGCCAAAACACAACCTATATATTTTGTAGATTAACAGTTCATATACAGCAGGGGTCCCCAACCCCCGGGGCCACAGACCGGTAGCGGTCCGTGGCCTGTTAGGAACCGGGCTGCACAGCAGAAGGTGAGCGGCAGGCTAGCGAGCGAAGCTTCACCTGCATTTACAGCCGCTCCCCATCGCTCATGTTACTGCCTGAGCTCCGCCTCCTGTCAGATCAGTGGCAGCATTAGATTCTCATAGGAGCGCAGACCCTACTGTGAACTGCACATGGGAGGGATCTAGGTTGCGTGCTCCTTATGAGAATCTAATGCCTGATGATCTGAGGTGGAGCTGAGGCGGCGATGCTAGTGCTGGGGAGCGGTTGCAAACACAGATCATCATTAGCAGAGAGGTTTGACTGCACAGAGACCATAATAAATCAATTGCTTGCAGACTCATATCAAAACTCTATCAGTGAGTGGCAAGTGACAATTAAGCTGCATCTTACGGAGTAGACTGGACATAAGCAACACACTTCAGGTGTCACTATCTCCCATCCCTTCCAGACGGGACCATCTAGTTAAAGGAAAACAAGCTCAGGGCTCCCACCGATTCTGCATTATGGTGAGTTGTAAAATTATCTCATTATATATTACAATGTAATAATAATAGAAATAAAGTGCACAGTAAATGTAATGCGCTTGAATCATCCCAAAACGATCCCTACCCCACCCCACCCCCACTGGTTCATGGAAAAATTGTCTTCCACAAAACTGGTCCCTGGTGCCAAAAAGGTTGCGGACCACTGATATACAGGACCTGATTATCAACCAAAGAGTTATTTATTTCTAAGAAACCAAAATACCTGGCCAATAATGTTCACTCTAAGATGTTTCCTCAGAAACTACACAGAGATAAAGACCTCTTCTCCAAGTTTATTTTTATCTGAATGTAGATAAATGTGCATGAGGTAGAACCTCTAAACAAATTGCTTAAATAATACCCCAACTCCTCTTCTCAGAGTTGCTATCATCTTAGGCTGCAGGGTTTCCATAACCTACTGTTGCTCCTTTAATAGCTGTCTTTTAAAAACTGATCTGTTGTTAGGACCTGGAAAAAATTAGTTTTCCTTGAACAAATAATTATTATATAAAATGCTTATTATCTGTACCTTGAACCTTTGTATTCATTAATAAAAGAAAACAAAAACTAAAATGTTATTAGGTTGTATCTTATGACAGGAATAAATTTGGTCCAGATAATTTTCATGGGATCCAATCTCTGTTCACAGCTTCAATAATCAAAAGTAAACTGTACTGGATATCTGTAAAAACACAAAAATCTTGTAAGAGCCACACCTTTTTTCATATCTGCACTTTTAAGCAATATGAAAAAAGTCACAGTGATTAAAAAAGTAAAACAGCTGGCATCCACTTATTAAAATGAAAGTAAATCCTTGAATTAGAAAAAGGCAGGAATTAAAGATATATTGATTTTAAAATATAAATAATGTAATTTATCTTAAATCACAAGTGAAATAAATGCTACCTGTAATGGTATTTTTGACTGTTAGGTTTTGGCTAGTTTCTATTTTAAGGCATTATTCAATATTCAATATGTAAAATATGGATTGGGAGTTCAGGGTTAATAGATGCAAACTATTATATATAGAATGGATAAACAACAAGGTCCTTATGTATAGCACAGAGAACTACATTCAGTATCCTGTAAGAAACCATAATGGAAAAGAATATTTAAAAAAATATATATATATATATATATATACACACACACACATATATATGTATGTATAACTGAATCACTTTTCTATACAGCAGAGATTAACACAACATTGTAAATCAACTGTACGTCAATAAAAAATTAAAAATAAAAAATAAAGAAGAACATGTAAAAATTGTGTTTGTGTGTATGTGCATACACTTGCACACATGTGCACACCTTCATATATATGGGAAAGAAACATTCGAGTGACATAAGTACTGAGAAACATAATTTTCAGAATCCCAGAGACAAAAGATTCCAGAGAAATAAAACTCAAAGCTCATGTAATCAATAAGGGAATTCTGTGATATTTTTTGCTCATGTTAACATCTTCCCAGATCAACTTTGATCTGTACCATCTTAATATATCCCAAAGAGTGCACAGGCCTGCCATCCTACTCTCAAGGTCTGTAGTTTTCTCGCAAAAGCTTAGAGGACTAGACTAGCTCTGAAAGAAGCTAATGATCTTCATCATTAACCAAAATTCAGACAGTGCTTTTTTTCCCCACTTTTTAATTCAGAAACCAATCTAGGATCAGAGGATTTTAGAATTTTAGAGCTAGAAGGAGACTTTTATGTAATCTCACCATACCTTTTTTACATAAAAATAACTTATTTGAATCAGGTCAAACCACAAGTAAATGGAAGAGCTAAGACAAGAATTTAGGCTTCTGATTTGGAATCTAGTTCAGGGCTAATTCCAAGACAACAAGTATATCAACCCAAAAAAGTGGGTTTCTTTCATCTGCAAATAACTGGAAACCCAATTCAAATTGGCCTCATCAGTAAGGGATTTATTGGATTGTGGCACAGAGAAGTCCAGATGTAAGGGGGGACTCAATGTTCATCAAGGATTCAAGTGTCTTATCATCCAAACGCTCCGTATGTGTTCTTAGGAGAGCCAGCTTCCAGATCTGTGGGAAGGAGAGAGGTTTCTCTTCCTCACACAACTACTGAAGAAGGGATTTGAGCTTTGCACTGATGAGATCATCCCTAAACCAATCATTCTAAACAGTGGAGGGCCATGTGTTAATTAAGGGAGTCCTGGGTTGTTACAAGAACCAGTCACTGTTTCAAGAGACACAGTGCCATGTGAGCAACTGGACAGTGTCATCCAAACCAAATGGATGTTACACCAAGGAAAGGGGTGGACTGGTTGTTAAAGAAACAGTCTCAATGTCTACTACACAAGACAACTGGGAACTTAACTTCTCACATCAACAGTTACTACTCATTGTTATACCTTAGACACCGAACATTCTCAATTATGTTGAGTTGTTTTACATAGATTACTAAGTAACATTATCCCCAAAAGCTTTCCACCCTTTAAAATATGTATGTATATAAAATTCAAAGAGTTGTGCTTGCCTTTCATTTTATTTACACAAATACTGCAACAAAGAAAGGAGGGATAATTAAAAGACTAAGAATACAGTGGGTATTTTATAAAGAGATACGCTATTTTTATATAGTTTTATATCAATATGACTAAAAATATCAAATGCACATATATATCATTGTGAAATTTAACTGAATGGCTAAAATAATTTATAAATTCAAAATGCTTATTTAAAACTCCCTAATTCCATTTAAAAATGGCATTTCCCCCATGAATGTAAAGTTACACCTCTTGAAATAACTTAATGGAGATTTTCTTTTTATGGTAGCAGTTTCTAATATCTTTCATAATATTGTAAATATCAAGAAAACCAGGCAAGTAAACTCCAAATACCAAAGCTACATCTAATCTGTTGTCGCAATTATGTTTACATCCACTGGGTGACCTGGGGAAGTTGGAGAACATCTAAACCAAAAAAGAACAGCAGGCTCCCACAAGTTTCGGATAGCAGATCTGTCTAGAGTTGAAATCGATGCATCCTGACCCAAGGGTAACCCCTATGAAACGGGTAAGTATTTAGGGGTCGAGAGGTTAGTGGGACTTATGAGGAAAACTCTTAGCAGAAGGCAGGCATGTCTGATTCTCTCAGTAGAATTAATTAGCCCAAGTGATTACCCCATTCTCTTACATTTATAACTAATTCCCATACTGCCAATAAAAATTTTTCAATTCATTATTTCATTTCATTAAATGCAACATAAATAAAATTGTAAAATGGGAGAAAAGTCACAGAGGGTTATCTATAAGGATATTCAAATCAATAAAATGGATTCCAAAGTGAGAACACATCTCTTAGGTTATTTCTGATTTTTTTTTTCCTTTAGTTCAAATCTATTACGTGTGTGTATGGTGGGCAGGGGGAAGGGGGGAGCAACTCAAGTACAACATGCACCCTCCTGCCATACATTATAAATTTAAACCTTGCAATTGAATCAATAAGAATCAAACTGAGTAAAATTGTCAATGCTATGACAATAGTGACTGTACTTTCAGAATTTTTCAAGTGTCTGTAATTTTTATAGCTAACCTTAATTTAAGCAACTGAATCAAAAGATAGATTTTTGTCTCCCACACTTCTTACAAAGCACTGAAGAAAACTTGCTCCTACAATTGTGTTTTAGTCCATATTAGACCTTCCCTGAAGAGTACACCAATCTACCTGCTGCCATAAAAAAAATTGAAGTTAAAACAATTTCACGGCAGAAAATAAATGAAGAGTGTATCAGTCTTTTCCAGCCTGTACTCCAGAATTCAACCTAACCTTCCTCAAGCTATTTAATGTTTTATGATATGTTTTCAAAGCTACCTGTCCCAAAGGTTCCTTCTAACAGTAGCCGAACACTCAGTGTTTACTATATACAAGGTGAGGGCAAGGTAAATAAAAACGTTAGGAACGATCCAGCAACTAAAGAGCTTAGGATTTTGTAAAAGTTTAAAATTTATAAAGGGAGAATAGATATTTATTCAAGCACTATAATACACAATAAAATGACTGAGATTCTGGTAGACTTGCTAAGAAGCAATTGGATCTGGGGATTAAGATATTAAGAAAGAGTTTCAGGAGAACATTATCTGTGACTATGGGAAGCAAGACTATAGAAATTAGGAATTTAAATGGTATGTTTTTGAGGAAATAATATAATGAAAAATTTCTAATAAAACTACATTAACAATCGCAATGAAGAATATCCATTTTTAAATAAAATAAGGCTATACCTGGACTTTCAGATATTAAACTGCACAATAAAGAAAAAAGTAACATTAATGTATGTTACTAGTACAATAACATACGCACAGATTAATGGAATAGAACTGAAAGCCTAGACACAGAGGTGTCATTTCAAATTAGCAGGTTTAAGATAAATTCTTTAATAAATGGACATGATCTTGGAATCATTACTTAATTATTTTAAAAGGAAAAGAAAAGGTAAGGTGCCCACTTCACTGCATGTGCCATAACCATTCATATGGATTAAGAGGTTAAATAGGAGGCGAAAAAACTGTTATAAAAACAATAAAAGACTACCTAAGGAGACAAAAGACCTGTATGCAGAAAATTATAAGACACTGATGAAAGAAATTAAAGATGATACAAATCGATGGAGAGATATACCATGTTCCTGGATTGGAAGAATCAACATTGTGAAAATGACTCTACTACCCAAAGCAGTCTACAGATTCAATGCAATCCCTATCAAACTACCCCTGGCATTTTTCACAGAACTAGAACAAAAAATTTCACAATTTGTATGGAAACACAAAAGACCCCGAATAGCCAAAGCAATCTTGAGAACGAAAAATGGAGCTGGGGGAATCAGGCTCCCTGACTTCAGACTATATTACAAAGCTACAGTAATCAAGACAGTTTGGTACTGGCACAAAAGCAGAAATATAGATCAATGGAACAGGATAGAAAGCCCAGAGATAAACCCACACACATATGGTCACCTTATCTTTGATAAAGGAGGCAAGCATATACAGTGGAGAAAAGACAGCCTCTTCAATAAGTGGTGCTGGGAAAATTGGACAGATGCATGTAAAAGTATGAAATTAGAACACTCCCTGACACCATGCACAAAAATAAACTCAAAATGGATTAAAGAGCTAAGTGTAAGGCCAGACACTATCAAACTCTTAGAGGAAAACATAGGCAGAACACTCTATGACATACATCACAGCAAGATTCTTTTTGACCCAGCTCCCAGAGAAATGGAAATAAGAACACAAATAAACAAATGGGACCTAATGAAACTTAAAAGCTTTTGCACAGCAAAGGAAACCATAAACAAGACCAAAAGACAGCCCTCAGAATGGGAGAAAACATTTGCAAATGAAGCAACTGACAAAGGATTAATCTCCAAGATTTACAAGCAGCTCATGCAGCTCAATAACAAAAAAACGAACAACCCAATCCAAAAATGGGCAGAAGACCTAAATAGACATTTCTCCAAAGAAGATATACAGATGGCCTACAGACACATGAAAGAATGCTCATCATCCTTAATCATTAGAGAAATGCAAATCAAAACTACAATGAGATATCATCTCACACCGATCAGAATGGCCATCATCAAAAAATCTAGAAACAATAAATGCTGGAGAGGGTGTGGAGGAAAGGCAACACTCTTGCACTGTTGGTGGGAATGTAAATTGATACAGCCACTATGGAGAACAGTATGGAGGTTCCTTAAAAAACTACAAATACAACTACCATACGACCCAGCAATCCCACTACTGGGCATATACCCTGAGAAAACCATAGTTCAAAAAGAGTCATGTACCAAAATGTTCATTGCAGCTCTATTTACAATAGCCAGGACATGGAAGCAACCTAAATGTCCATCGACAGATGAATGGATAAAGAAGATGTGGCACATATATACAATGGAATATTACTCAGCCATAAAAAGAAATGAAATGGAGGTATTTGTAATGAGGTGGATGGAGTTAAGAGTCTGTCATACAGAGTGAAGTAAGTCAGAAAGAGAAAAACAAATACAGTATGCTAACACATATATACGGAATCTAAGGGAAAAAAAAAAAAAAAAGGCCATGAAGAACCTAGTGGCAAGATGGTAATAAAGACACAGACCTACTAGAGAATGGACTTGAGGATATGGGGAGGGGGTGGGGTGAGATGTGACAGGGTAGGAGAGTGTCATGGACATATATACACTACCAAATGTAAAATAGATAGCTAGTGGGAAGCAGCCGCATAGCACAGGGAGATCAGCTCGGTGCTTTGTGACCACCTAGAGGGGTGGGATGGGGAGGGTGGGAGGGAGGGAGATGCAAGAGGGAAGAGATATGGGAACATATTGTATATGTATAACTGATTCACTTTGTTATAAAGCAGAAGCTAACACACCATTGTAAGGCAATTATACTTCAATAAAGATGTTTAAAAAAAAACAACAATAAAAGAGTAAATTAATTAAAAGAAAAAAAAAGTAGTTCAAGTTAGAGAAGTTCTTTCTAAGCAAAACAGTGAAGACAGAAACTATAAAAAAAAAAAAGACAAGGCAAGCTGGAATAAATGTGAGCATCGTGACTCTCCAAGCAGGGGGCCCATTCAGGCTAAGGCAGGCACTGTATCCTCTGTGCTTACCAAAACCGACACTTAGCTAACGAATTTTAAAGAAGTGATAACGGGTGAAATCATAATATATAAAAGTTCATACACATCAGTAACAAAAAAAATAAACCCATGAAATAAAATTTTGCAAAAGATCTAAATAGGAAATTTACTGAAAAAATGAAAAGCAAGTAACAATAAAAATACAAATCCATAAAATTATTCAACCATATGGTGACCAAAAAAATGCATGGTAGGAGATCTTTTTTTTATCGAAAATCAGAAAAAACATTTTAAAGGAATATATGTACACTATGAGTTAAGGTTTGGGAAGGTAAGAACTTGGTAGTGAATATAAGCAAGTGTGTTGGAGGCCAGTTTAGCAATGCACACCACAGCCTTGGAAGAGTAACTTCATTTACAGAATGTTCTAGAAGAATTTACAACATTTAAAATAATTTAGAAGAATGCTAAACTTTCACAATATAACTATTATAACCTTAAGGAAACATATAAAGCTTTACCTTCAAGCATATTTACTGGTGTTCTTATTGAAATAAATTATGAAAAGAAGGTCAAGATGTAATAAATAAATCATATGACATCAATGCATTATAGTGATCTTAAATATTCCAAAAAAATATTAAATTCTTACAATATAACTACAGTTGACCCTTGAACAACATGAGTTTGAACTGTGTGGCTCCACGTATACACAGATCAGATTTTTTTCAATAAACACTACAGTACTGCACAATCCGTGGCTGGTTGAATCCACAGATGTGGAACGGGGATACGGAGGACCAACTATGGGACATGAGCATCCTCAGATTTTGGTATCTGTGGCAGGTCCTAGAACTGATCCCCTGCAGATACCGAGGGATGATTGCAGAAGTGCAAGAAGCAAACTGCAAAATAGTATATATGGTATGACACAAAATTCAAGCCCATATATGTATGTAATCTCTCCCTTTCCTGCTCCTCTCCTCTCCTCTTCTCTCTCTCTCTCTCTCTCTGTCTCTCTCTCTCATTCCTTCCCTACTCCCCCACACCTCATAGCTACCTATAGCTCTGACTCATCTTCATCTCCATCTCTCTCACCCTTTAACTTTCCCACATGTACATTCTCTCTCTCTTCCCCCTCTTCCAGCAATATGCATGACTAGAAGAAATATACCAAAACATTAACAGCAGCTATCTTTAGGTGGAGAGATTAGAGGTTATATTTTTTTATATATACTGGAATTTTCCCAATTGTTTACAGGAAAAAACAAAAATAAAGATTCTTTTTTAAAGTGAGTTAAGTAAAGATGATGATACCTGGAAGTCAAAGAAAAGAGAAAAGTGAGCCAGTAGTTTGCATGACTCAAGAGTTGAAGCGAAGTGCCTATATTTGAGCATATTAGAAGATTATAGGAAGGAGTTAATGCAAGAGGAAGAAGAGACACATGTAAGAAAGTTTGCAGGAAGGGCCAGATTACTGAAGATTATTTCACAAATGTAAAACACTAAACGTATGCAAAGGGCTATTATTACTAAAGTTACCAATGGTCTAGTAGCCTGGGCCAGCTCTTAGCACCCAGAGACTATAAGATCTCTATTCCTCTATTACAGAAAAGACCCAAGGTATTTAACTAAAGAAAACACTTGGGCAAACTCTAAATAAACCTAAATTTATAAAATAAAACCAAAGTTTTCCTGTTCGTATGTTATACCGGGAGTTGCACCAGGATAAAGGACAAGACTGATGCCCATGTTGGCAATGAGTCTGAGGTGGAGCTGTGGTTTCATCATTGCTACATATTTGAACAGAAATGTTTTAGAGGCTTAACTGATCCATAAAAAGCCACTGGAGTTTGTCCAGCTATTTGCTATTTTCTCTCATATTATGCGGGTTAATATACATCTAAGTTGTTTGGACTGTCTCTCTAACATCCTTTGACCCAGAACGGTCCAGCCCTTTCATTCAGTTGACTCTGGGAAGCTGCACGGATCAGCCTGTTATATAAATGAGCCCAAGATGACCCCTGTCTATTGGCCCCTAGGTTGTTTATATCTTCTCAGCAGACTGAGTTCTGTGAGCGCAAAAGCCCACTAGCACCAAACTCAAAATTTACACAACCAATTGTTTTAAAAATAACCCAAACAGACGTTGAGCCGTTCAGCACCTGCCTCCTTTGCATACCTGCTCAAACTCCTACCCCACATCTGCTAGCAACATATAAACCCTGGGCCATAAAGAGTCTAAGACACCAACACGGCTGCCATTCAGAGCTCTCTGACCCAGAGACTCCCTGCGGTACTGCCAAGAGACACCGCCTAGACATGCAAGCCCTTCTCTGATGCCCCTCACCTCCAGGAGCTCCCTTGCTCCCACCCCTTCTGGAGGGTGGCCTCTGTCCCATAAGCTTTTGACCGTCACGTGCTATGAGGGACTTCCCCTCTCATGCAACCCTGGCCAAGTGCCACCCAGTAAAGCTTGCTGTATGTTACTGCCTACCATGGTCATGTCTTTTCCCTTGATCAGGTCCCAGATCCTTCAAAACCCCTACACAGCCCAGCCCTGGATAGTCTTGCAGTCCTAGCCAGGGCACTGTTTACAGATTGCAAAGTGTCACAGTATGTAGTAGCTCCTCTTGAAATAGTTATTTCCTTATTTACTTTTAACATATAAAGGACTTTGAATATTTGTTAACTCTTCAGTTCTTTAAAGAGCCAGATAACTGTTATAAGAAATCTCAGCTCCAGGTAGGGGGTGACAAGAAGGTCTCAGAGGCAGGCCTGTACACATATTACGACAGCTTTCGCTTGGAGTTCATTTAAGTGGACCGTATAACATTTTGTTAAAACAGAACCCTTTCAAAGAGAGTAAAATTGAGTGCTATGGATAAATACGCTGGATGACAGACAGAATCAGGACTTCCCCAGGCAACCTGGACCACAAGGGTATCCTCATTATTTCGGCAATAACATACTGATGAATTTGGGACTGGAGCCCACAAGACCTTCTATGGAGAATATGGGTCATGAAGAATCTCTCCCACTTCGTCATGCATTGAGTTAAATAGGTTAAATAAACACAGTTGATAAAATACAGTTAGGAGCAGGTATTTGAATGAATAATTAGTTCTATTACTTGTAGAGCAAAGATGAAAAAGCCACAGAGTCCACTAAATTACTCCTTAGAAGATGAGAGCAGTTTCAAAGGTAATCCAGTAGCAGCATTTGTTGTTCTCCTTTTGTCTTGTCTTTTCATCCCTCTTTCTTCTCTGCTCTCCACGCCCCTTGTATCACAACATCACTTCCTACTTTTTCTCCTGTTTTTCCTTCTCTCCTATGTCTACCATTTTTGTGTCTGTCATTAGTGTCCCATGGATAGTACTTGCATGCTGTAGGCCTAGTCATCCAGACAGGAACAGAAAGGTCTCTGGGGGAAATGTATCCTGACGACTGAGAAACACCACTTTGTGGTGCAGGTTGAATGGCCTCTCCCAGAAGTCTCTACTCTTCCTACCTCATCTTTGCTCCCGTCTCTCTTTCCTGACTCTGCCACTCCCCACACTCCTTATCTTCTTCTCACACTTGGATTTATAACCACTCACAGGAAATTCTGATCAAGTATTTACTTACACACACACACACAGTCCATTCAAAAGAAAAAAAAAAAAAACACCTCACTGAAATGGACACATGTTCAACCTAATTTAATAATTTTTAAAAAAGATATGCAAGTATCCTATAGCTTTTTGTAGTCTAAGATAACAAAATACAGTGTTACAGAAACACACCAAATTGATTTTCTCCAAGTCTTAAATTTTCCAGTTTTGCTCTTTTCCCTAAGTTTCCCTACTTTTATATTCTGACAACTGACTCTGATTATTGATGTTAGCACAGCCTGGTCAGAGGATGGCAGATAAGATCATGTCTCAATACCTCATTTGGCCTTAAAAAGCTTTAGTTTGTTCTGATAAGAAAGGAAGAAGGAAGCAAAAAGAAAAATGTTTTACTAAAAAAAATTTTCCCAATAGGTTTTTAACTTCCTTAGCCAAGTTACTTTGTCTTGCCGCCTACTTACGTGTGTGTTTTTCCATTTATAAAGATAAAATGGACTCCATGGGCTGCTGGGAACATACTTGACTTGTCTAGAGGCATCAAAAGCACAGCAGGTCCAGGGCACGGAAAAGGCAGGCAGGCGCTCTCTGTCTCCCGCACCATTTAACAAGCACATATGGATTACAAGAGTAATTTCCTCTTGTTTTACTCATCAGCTGGTCTAATTTACAGTTCATTTACAATTTATTATCACTGTCCTTTGAACATTCTTTTTTTAATAACATATATCTTCAACCCAGGGCAGTGACAATTAGCATCAATGTAATTTCTTTTCTTTTTTTTTTGGATTTCCAGAAAGTAGCTTCAAGACCAATTATCTGGTTACTAACATACAAATCAATTAACACATGGGAAGCCTAGCCAGGACTTTTTACTTCTCTTTTTGCACACTAGAGGGTCTCTCATTTATTTCTAAAAATGAATTTCTTACTAATTTAAATTATATTTAGGCAGGCAAGTTAGGCTGTAAGGTCAGGGGCCCCAAGAATGGATGCTATATCTGGTTAGAATGTTCTGCAGAAATAACCATACTGAATTCTATTACATCTCTTCCCAATCACATTCCATTGCACAGTTGTGTTTGTTTTCAGTTTTCTTTCTCATACACATCTGTCCTATATGCTTCACTGCACTGTCTTTTCAGAGAAAAAAAAATTGCAGCTGAGAAGGAAAATGAATATTAAATTCAGAACTCCCAGGAGTACTGACCCAAATTCTCAAATGATAGCATTAAAATGCACTTTCTACTGTCAGATCTGGGATATCATAATATGATTCCATAATGATTCAAATGTCATGTATTTTGGCAAGCTATCTTTGACAAGCCTCTTAAAAATGATGCAGACAATTAAAATAATGAGAAAACAAACTATAAACTATCTAATGACATTACTATAAAGGGGTAAAGCTCTGAGAGGCACAAGGACTAAGAATAGAACTTGTTTATATTCTTACTTTTACCCCGGTTACAGACTTTCACACTGTGATGCTTTTCTCAGCTTTTCTCAGCTCGTATGTGCAGCAGAGCCCTGGATGCTAGATGCTTGCTAATGGTATCTTTCTGCTGTATGAATTGTTATGAATGCTTGAGGTACAATCTTCCCAAGTATTTTATATATAGGTCGCTAAGTGCCACAGAGTAAACCTTCCTGAAGTTGTCTTCTGGACATCCATTCCAGTATTAGAATTTGTTTTTGTTATTCAATATTTCTTTTAAAAAATGTTGTTTTTTCCTGGCTCCCTTTGGTCCCATTCCTGTCCTCCAGAAGTTATTCTATGAATTATTTTAAGGAAATTGAGGGGAGGGAGGATTGCTTTGGGGGTTAAGATAGAAGAAGTAGCACTCATATCAAAAGCTTGGCCTCTCTATGTAATAAATACACACACACACACACACACACACACACACACACACACACACACACACACCCCTGAATGCTTAGCTTCTTTACTGAGCCACTGAATTGATATACTTTGTTGAGTAGTCTAGGCAGATTAAAAATTATTCCTACTTAAATATTTGTATCTCACAAATACACACATCTCTTCCAGACACCAGTTTAATATTCCATATCTATAAGGAATCTGATACTAATTGAGCAGGCTTTTTCTGGTATTAATTTTAATTATTTAGAGCAGCATGAAGCTCTTCGTAATTTCCCACCTGACAACTGGGACCCAAAACAGCTGCCTATGGTTTTATGCTCCTATGAACACACTGGCTATCAGAGAGGCAATAAGCTCAGGCATGCGTTCTCTGTGTGTTCCACTGAGATTATGAAAATGAACCCTTTTGGAGGAATTCAGCGGGATCTGCAACTGAGAACAATATCCATGCCACTGTGCAAATACGATGACAGTCAGAGATCTCAAAGGAGCTGCCGGAAGAGAGGCTGCCTGCTGACATGAACACAGCCCATGGTTAAATAATAAATCACAGCCATGTAGCCAGCATGCAACAGCCACTACCATCAGAAGGGCACCATGACCACATAGTGCAAATATTTAGTTCCACGCGGTTGTATATCTTGATGGGATCCAACTGAAGTAGTTATCTATTTGTTCTTTCTAAAGGAAAAGAGGAATGCTATTTGTTTATAATAATGTGAGAGCTGAAATGATATTATTTAAATTTATCCAATGCAAAAAGTACAATGAAACCTAGTTATATATCCCCACATTTAAATATACCCCTTAGCATGACTGTAAGAATCAAATGCTCTACATGTAAATAATTTAACACAAACATCTTTTGACTCCTCACATTTTTCTACTCCTTCTGCAAAAGAACAAAAGGTTTCCTGTATGAACACACAGGATTATATTTGCTCTCGGATATGCCAATTCAGGATACAACGAACCAGATGAATTATTCATTTTGAAGTTGCAATTGTCTGTGGATGGAAGTGGGCAGAGGCCCAGAATAAAAACGTAGGTAAAAATGAGAATAGAAATGGACCCAGAGAAAAGGGGCATACCATTCTCAAGAATGTAACCAACTACATAATTAACTTTGAATTATGATAATTGAAAGGGCTTCGATTAAAAAATTATATATTATTCTCAGTGAGTAAAGACACAAGAGGGGAAAAGAACCACCATTTAACCTACCATAGCTGAAATACACTTCAATGATCTGGTATCTCTCTTAGCAAATACTTAGCCAACTATTGGCTCTGATACCCCACCCAGCCATTTCTGTGAAAATGCTAATATTCACTGCCTTTCTACCAATGTGGTTTAAAAGGCAGCGGACTGTCTATCTAATCTTTATAACCCTAGTAGCTAGTAGAGTGTCTGGCATGTATCAACGATCAGTAAATATTGTTGAGTGAATAGCCTTATCACTGGCACCAGGAACAGTGATATAATATGCCTACCCAAAGATAATTATTTTCTACTGAAAATGTTTTGCCTCATCTACCCCTTAACTCTTTTTTGTTTACTGGAAGAACTTGCATCACTGTCCTGACTTCTGAAATTTAACCTGTAAGCACTGTAGAACAAACTGAAGCAGAAAGGGACTAGGCAGGTAGACTATCATTCCAGAAGTTGCTGCTATATTCCAGGTGAGAAGTAGTAAACTTCTGTAAAAGGAAGAGGCCAGCATAACACAAAAAGAATCAAAAGGATGTCTCAAACATTTGCATGCTGAGGCATAGAAGAAGGAGTGACAAATTGTTGCTATTTCAATCTTATTAAATGCAAAAATACAGATTTCAAGAAGAAAACAGATATATCATTCAGCGGTATTATGGTGGTTAAAACTAGGCAGCACAAATGTAGCAAAGATTCAAGAGTTCAAGCTAAATTTGGGGGAGCGATATATAAATATACTGCATTTGTATTGCTCCTATAAAATTATTTCCAATTAGAAGCTGCATACAATACTTTATTGTTAATTAAATTTTATTTTTCCCAAATAATACAGATGCTTCGTTTAAAAGTCAATCAGTATTATGTCTTAAAGGGAAAGAGAAAGATTTTTTAAAATCCTGCTACACTCTTCCCCACTCCCAGTTGATTCCCTGAGCCAAGAATTTTCAATCATATTATCTTCCTTTTGTTATATACCTCCATTTTAAAATATGACATGCTACTATCCATAAAATTCCTCCTATGAAAAGTAATGTCATAAGTGACTTATGTCTCTTCCCTTTCCCCGCCATAAACACACACACATTTTTTCCCTCCCTCAATTTTACCAGTATAGGTAGTCAGATTTTTTAAGTAATTCAGTTCTCAGTGTTGATATAATTATGATAATTTAAATATTACTCATAGCTAAGCCATGTAGTGTACTGGGATAACATTTCCTTTCTTTTACAACCTTTTGCTTTCCCTGGAGTTATATATTGCCAGGCTATCTAAAGGGAAACTCAGTCCTTCTAATAGGTTAACACACTGAGCAATCTAATTGCTCATGTTTTCTGTGGAGACCTCACTCTGCACCCCTCCATCACCCGGACATGTTTGGACTGATTAACTCCTGACCTGCCACTCTGCTGACATGCAGGTAATTACCTTCCCTTTTCCATTTTCAATACCCTGTTTTTTAAAAAATCCATGCATTCCTCCTGTTACTTGCTTCCTCATTATGTTAGAGTATTTCCGTCAGTACCTTCCTGAGAAAGAGTGCATGGGAGAATAATATTTTAAGAATTTACTTACCCTATCTCACACTTGATTGATGGCTTGACTGGATATATAGTCTTGTTTAGAAATTATCATCCCTCAGAATTTTGAAAGCATTGCCCACTGTCTTCAGCTTTCAGTGTTGTTCTGCAAAAGTCTATTGCCTTTTGACTATTATGCCAACGTAGTATCACTTATTTTTCTCTCTGGGCCTGTAATATCATCTCTAACACTCTTAAACCTCTGGCCAATGTCTTTTCTTTCTTATACTTCATACTTAGTGATTCCCATCAATCTAGGTTTCAAGGAATTATACATATGTACACATAATTGAAATATATAAATAATTATATGTATATATGAATATGCATTCATGATGTATATAAAAATATATAAGAAAAATCATACAGATATACACACATTTACATATTATTTCTTCCTATTCATTTTCTTTTCTCTCTTTTTTGAACTCTTATTTTACTTGGGATCCCCTAGACTAATTTTCTAAGACTTTGTCTCTTATTTCTTTGTCTTTTTTTCTAGGAAAATGTCATCAACTTTACTTTCCTTACCTTCTACGTAACGTTTTTTGTTTCTGTGATAAATTTTTAAATGCTCTCTGAACATAGCACTCTGGTCTTAATTCAGAAATGAAAGATCTCTTATCTAAGGATATTTATTATCATTTTTTGAAGTCTTCTTCTGTTTCCTGCACTGTCTCTGTTGCCTCTGTTTTGCTTTTGTCTTTTCCTCCTTTTTCTCCTGTTTGTCATTTTGATGATCTCATTATGTTCAAGCCTTGCTCAAATATACGTACTCTGTCTACCTATAGAAGAGAAAGGCTTTGAAAAGCATATTGAAAGTTCTCTGTGCTTGGACAATCTTGCTGATACATGGGCTTTACTACAGGGTGATCACTTAGTGACTTGGCCATTTTGTTGGTGAATCCCAAAATATCAGACTTCATAGATCTCCTGTCCTGGGCCAATATCTCCAGAAATTAAGTCCCAAACTTCTCTCTAATTCTGGGATTCAAGAGGGAAGGAAATCAGGAATCTCATAGCTCAAAGTACAGACTTCATTTAACTCTGAAAAGAGTTTCCTCTTTCAAACTGATGATACTTCTTTTAGAATGATGACACTTCTCTTATCTCCTGTTATCTCTGAGAGCAGAGCTTTTAGGGTACAACCCAAGGTTGAGTTCAGGGAGAAAGGGATTTGGGAATTGAACTTCTTTTAAACATTCAGCCAATTGTATTGTTCTGTCTTCAGCCCTATCTTGTATCCAACCTTTCAAAGTCACCTTGTGACTACAATTTCTGGTCTCTTCCAGAGTTCTGAGATACAAATGGGATTTTTTTTTTCCCTCAAAGTAGTACATATATCTTATATATCACCCCAATACACACACTTATCTTTTTGTTCTTTCTGCCTCTCTAAGTCAATGATCAGTCTTCCAGCCCTAAACTTTTTCCCTTTGTTTTTTTTTTTAACATCTTTATTGGCGTATAATTGCTTTACAATGGTGTGTTAGTTTCTGCTGTATAACAAAGTGAATCATCTATACATATACATATATCCCTATATCTCCTCCCTCTTGCATCTCCCTCCCTACCTACCTATCCCACCCCTCTAGGTGGTCACAAAGCACTGAGCTGATCCCCCTGTGCTATGTGGCTGCTTCCCACTAGCTATCTATTTTACAACTGGTAGTGTATATATATCCATGCCACTCTCTCACTTTGTCTCAGCTTATCCTTCCCCCTCCCTGTGTCCTCAAGTCCATTCTCTACATCTGCATCTTTATTCTTGTCCTGCCCCTAGGTTCTTTAGAATCTTTTTTTTTTTTTTTAGATTCCATATATATGTGTTAGCATAAGGTATTTGTTTTTCTCTTTCTGACTTACTTCACTCTGTATGACAGACTCTAGGTCCATCCACCTTACTACAAATAACTCAATTTCGTTTTCTTTTTATGGCTGAGTAATATTCCATTGTATATATGTGCCACAAATTCTTTATCCATTCATCTGTCAAGGGACACTTAGGTTGCTTCCATGTCCTGGCTACTGTAAACAGAGCTGCAATGAACATTGTGGTACGTGACTCTTTTCGAATTACGGTTTTCTCAGGGTATATGCCCAGTAGTGGGACTGCTGGGTCGTATGGTAGTTCTACTTTTAGTTTTTTGAGGAACCTCCATACTGTTCTCCATAGTGGCTGTATCAATTTACATTCCCACCAACAGTGCACGAGTGTTCCCTTTTCTCCTCACCCTCTCCAGCATGTATTGTTTGTAGATTTTTTGAAGATGGCCATTCTGACCAATATGAGGTGATACCTCATTGTACTTTCGATTTGCATTTCTCTAATGATTAGTGACACTGAGCATCCTTTCATGTGTTTGTTGGCAATCTGTATATCTTCTTTGGAGAAATGTCTATTTAGGTCTTCTGCCCATTTTTGGATTGGGTTGTTTCTTTTTTTGATATGGAGCTGCATGAGATACTTGTAAATTTCGGAGATTAATCCTTTGTCAGTTGCTTCATTTGCAAATATTTTCTCCCATACTGAGGGTTGTCTTTTCGTCTTGTTTACGTTTTCCTTTGCTGTGCAAAAGCTCTTACGTTTCAACAGGTCCCATTTGTTTGTTTCTATTTCCATTTCTCTAGGAGGTGGGTCAAAAAAGATCTTGCTTTGATTTATGTCATACAGTGTTCTGCCTATGTTTTCCTCTAAGAGTTTTGCAGTGTCTGGCCTTTCACTTAGATCTTTAATCCATTTTGAGGTTATTTTTGTGTATGGTGTTAGGGAGTGTTCTAATTTCATTCTTTTACATGTAGCTGACCAGTTTTCCCAGCACCACTTATTGAAGAGGCTGTCTTTTCTCCACTGTATATTCTTGCCTCCTTTATCAAAAATAAGGTGACCGTATGTGCGTGGGTTGACCTCCGGGCTTTCTATTCTGTTCCATTGATCTATATTTCTGTTTTAGTGCCAGTACCATACTGTCTTTTTTTTTTTAACATCTTTATTGGAGGATAATTGCTTTACAATGGTGTGTTAGTTTCTGCTTTATAACAAAGTGAATCAGTTATACATATACATATGTTCCCATATCTCCTCCCTCTTGCGTCTCCCTCCCACCCTCCCTATCCCACCCCTCTAGGGGGTCACAAAGCACCGAGCTGATCTTCCTATGCTATGCGGCTGCTTCCCATTAGCTATTTTACGTTTGGTAGTGTATATATGTCCATGCCACTCTCTCATTTTGTCACAGCTTACCCTTCCCCCTCCCCATATCCTCAAGCCCATTCTCCAGTAAGTCTGTGTCTTTATTCTCGTCCTGCCCCTAGGTTCATCATGACCTTTTTTTTTTTTTTTGATTCCATATATATGTGTTAGCATATGGTATTTGTTTTTCTCTTTCTGACTTACTTCACTCTGTATGACAGACTCTAGGTCCATCCACCTCACTACAAATAACTCAATTCCCTTTCTTTTTATGGGTGAGTAATATTCCATTGTATATATGTGCCACATCTTCTTTATCCATTCATCTGTTGATGGACACTTAGGTTGCTTCCATGTCCTGGCTATTGTAAATAGAGCTGCAATGAACATTTTGGTACATGACTCTTTTTGAATTATGCTTTTCTCAGAGTATATGCCCAGTAGTGGGATTGCTGGGTCATACGGTGGTTCTATTTTTAGCTTTTTGAGGAACCTCCATACTGTTCTCCATAGTGGCTGTATCAATTTACATTCCCACCAACAGTGCAAGAGTGTTCCCTTTTCTCCACACCCTCTCCAGCATTTATTGTTTCTAGATATTTTGATGATGGCCATTCTGACCAGAGTGAGATGATACCTCATTGTAGTTTTGATTTGCATTTCTCTAATGATTAGTAATGTTGAGCATCCTTTCATGTGTTTGTTGCCCATCTGTATATCTTCTTTGGAGACATGTCTATTTAGGTCTTCTGCCCATTTCTGGATTGGGTTGTTTGTTTTTTTGATATTGAGCTGCATGAGCTGCTTGTAAATTTTGGAGATTAATCCTTTGTCAGTTGCTTCATTTGCAAATATTTTCTCCCATGCTGAGGGTTGTCTTTTCGTCTTGTTTATGGTTTCCTTTGCTGTGCAAAAGCTTTTAAGTTTCATTAGGTCTCATTTGTTTATTTTTGTTTTTATTTCCATTTCTCTAGGAGGTGGGTCAAAAAGGATCTTGCTGTGATTTATGTCCAGCTTGTTTATTTCTTCCAGCTTGTCCATTTTATTAGCATATAGTTGCTTGTAGTAATCTCCCATGATCCTTTGTATTTCTGCAGTGTCAGTTGTTACTTCTCCTCTTTCATTTCTAATTCTATTGATTTGAGTCTTCTCCCTTTTTTTCTTGGTGAGTCTGGCTAATGGTTTATCAATTTTGTTTATCTTCTCAAAGAACCAGCTTTTAGTTTTATTGATCTTTGCTATTTTTTCTTTCATTTCTTTTTCATTTATTTCTGATCTGAGCTTTATGATTTCGTTCCTTCTGCTAACTTGGGGGTTTTTCTGTTCTTCTTTCTCTAATTGCTTTAGGTGTAAGGTTAGGTTGTTTATTTGAGATGTTTCTTGTTTCTTGAGGTAGGAATGTATTGCTATAAACTTCCCTCTTAGAACTGCTTTTGCTGCATCCTATAGGTTTTGGTTCGTCATGTTTTTATTGTCATTTGTTTCTAGGTATTTTTTGATTTCCTCTTTGATTTCTTCAGTGATCTCTTGGTTATTTAGTAGTGTATTGTTTAGCCTCCATGTGCTTGTATTTTTTACAGATTTTTCCCTGTAATTGATATCTAGTGTCATAGCGTTGTGGTCAGAAAAGATACTTGATACGATTTCAATTTTCTTAAATTTACCAAGGCTTGATTTGTAACCCAAGATATGATCTATCCTGGAGAACGTTCCATGAGCACTTGAGAAGAAAGTGTATTCTGTTGTTTTTGGATGGAATGTCCTATAAATATCAATTAAGTCCATCTTGTCTAATGTATCATTTAACGCTTGTGTTTCCTTATTTATTTTCATTTTGGATGCTCTGTCCACTGGTGAACGTGGGGTGTTAAAGTCCCCTACTATGATTATGTTACTGTCGATTTCCCCTTTTATGGCTGTTAGCATTTGCCTTATGTTTTGAGGCAGCAATAAACTTTTGTTAGTATCCCTTATCTGACATTATCTTCTCTTCTATAATATTTTTCCTCATGGATTTAAGTCTTTTATTCCTTAATTTGATTTTAATGGAATTTTGGGAGGAAGTAGAGCTAAACATGCTTGTTTAAACCACCATGATTAATCATAACTCACTTTTAAATTATTTTGTTTAACAATAACATAAGCTGGGGCAGCTATATTTTGATATGGTTAAATATGCTAGTAAATTTTCTTCTTACTATTAGAAAGTACTTAAAGCTGATAATAAAGTAACTTTGTGTTTATTACACAAAATTCAAAGGTTTTTTTTTTTGTTTGATATGAAGGTCAGTTTTACACAGAAGCATGATATTAAAAAATTGTTTTAACCTGATATCAGTCCCCTTTATCACAGGTCTTCTCCTCTTGAATTTAGGAATTCAGAGTTATTCACACTTAAAATTTCTACCTGGTGGCATGACTCATCACTTATTTTTACTGTAACTGAATATTCTCCGGCAACAAAAATATGATTTTTTGTACTTTGAGATAAGCTGTTTTATTCTTAGGAAATATGTCTAAAAATGAAAAGATTGATCAAATGTTAATAGTAAGTTGTATCATTAATATTATGATATAATACTATCTCTTAATATTAAAAACCTATTTCAAAGGTCATGGAATCCATAATGCATAAAATAATTAAATAGAAATCCCTTGTAACGAAATAGATGGTTACCCAGGTTTAGAGCATTTGTATCCCTGAATCCCAACGATGTACAACAAAATTCAAACAGTCTAAAAAGCACCAATACTATCTTTCTGAAGTTTCATAAGGGGATTACACTAATAAGTTTAAGAGCTGATTTAATTTATATTTTTCTACCTACATTTTATATTGTTACAATAGTTTTTGTTTTTATAAGCTTATATATTCACTTTATAAAAAATCTAAATATTAACAAAAGAACAAAGAAAAAGTTAACCAGTCTAAAACATATCAACTGAAGATAACAAGTATAAAGAGACCTACAGTTATCGAGATTTTTACATGGTAAATTAAACAGGAAACAGAGGAAATACTTGCCATCTAATTATTAGCTGCGTAAAATCTTTCAGGAAAGGAAATGAAATATGAGATATCAGTTTGAGGGGAAGAAAGCAGGTATTGGGCTTCCCTGGTGGCGCAGTGGTTGAGAGTCTGCCTGCTAATGCAGGGGACACGGGTTCGAGCCCTGGTCTGGGAGGATCCCGCATGCCGCGGAGCAGCTAGGCCCGTGAGCCACAGCTACTGAGCCTGCGCGTCTGGAGCCTGTGCTCCGCAACGAGAGAGGCCGCGATAGTGAGAGGCCCACGCACCGCGATGAAGAGTGGCCCCCGCTTGCCACAATTGGAGGAAGCCCTTGCACAGAAACGAAGACCCAACACAGCCTAAATAAATAAATAAACTTATAAAAAAAAAAAAAAAAAAAGAAAGCAGGTATTTCTAATAATCCATTTTGCCTATTCCCTCAAATATCCTATAAAGGGAGAAAAATCTCTCAAATGTGTAAGTTAATGTAAAATATTTCTTGTTATAGTAAAATAACAAATAACAGAGCAGAAAAGATTTATTCAACTCAATCTGAGTAACAAGAGCACCTGGGCCACTTCCTCCAAAGCATGTCCAGAAAAAAACCCAATTCTCTCTCAAGTGCATGCTGACTCAGACATTGTACTTGGAGGGACAGTTTCAAAATTTAGTAGGACAGATGGTTCAGTGATTTACGTACGCACATAAACGAGTCACTATTGCTGTAACACAGGACAACTCTGTGACAGCATAAAGGACTAAAGGGTAGGGGGAAAAATGTGAGGATACTAAGTTTAACATGTATTAAACTTAGATATTGAATAGGAAAAGCTGTTTCCATAAGTAACCCATTTAAAATGGGTTAACATCTCAGAGCATTTGTGACTTCTGAAGCAGTCTGCTCAATGTTTTAAGTTCAAGTACTGCAGCCTTAAGAGCCATAGCTGTTATAGTTGAAGCTTTGAGCTACCACAATAAATTAGCAAAAGACACATAATTAGAAACCTTCTTGGAGTAT
The DNA here is from genome assembly GCF_965194825.1 of Balaenoptera physalus. NCBI lineage: Eukaryota > Metazoa > Chordata > Mammalia > Artiodactyla > Balaenopteridae > Balaenoptera > Balaenoptera physalus. Next base: position 25,246,648 of record NC_138887.1, read on the forward strand.
GAGGGAAGATTTTGATGCATTTAGAGAAATTTAGACCTAATTTAGACCTAAGACACCTAATTGAACATTTAACTTTTCAAGTACGTACTGATTTACAAGGTAGCTACAGCATTCCCTGACCCCATCCCACCCCCAACAAGGTAGAGCTAATCATTCTCTCCTATGTATTACCACTGTACCATGTATGTTCTTTATGGTTTTACTTCTAAAATATCCTAATAAATTGTATATGAATATGAAGTCTTGCATCGCCAACATCTACATTCCTGGATAATGATAATATATTCAGTAAATAAGATTCTGACATCAGATGTTAAAAGGATTTGTGCATGTAATTGGAGACTGACTATATATCTGCAAAGATTCTTTTATATTTCAGCGTCTAGGATATTGTTTCTTCACTTAAAAAAAAAAATCACATTAAATGCATTACCCCATTCAATAGTATAGAACAATCTTGGGACTTCCCTGGTGGCACAGTGGTTAAGAATCCGCCTGCCAATGCAGGGGACACAGGTTCAATCCCTGGTCTGGGAAGATCCCACATGCCTCAGAGCAACTAAGCCCGTGCACCACAACTACTGAGCCTGCGCTCTAGAGCCCATGAGCAACCACTACTGAGCCCACAAGCCACAACTACTGAAGCCCGCGCACTCTAGGGCCCACGTGCCTCAACTACTGAGCCCGCATGCTGCAACTACTGAAGCCCACGCGCCTAGAGCCCGTGCTCTGCAACAAGAGAAGCCACCACAATGAGAAGCTTGCGCACCGCAATGAACAGTAGCCCCCACTCGCCACAACTAGAGAAAGCCCGCCTGCAGCAACAAAGACCCAATGCAGCCAAAAGTAAATAAATAAATAAAAATAGAAAAAAAATTAAAATAAACAGCATAAGAACAATCTTGATAATAGATATGTGACATAAATGTCTCCTGACAGCCAATATTCAAAAAAAGACACCTTTTTTGGAGAGGGAAAGGTTGAAAGACAATCTACCACTGGTTTTCCATATGTAACTGTATCTAATTAGAAGTGTATTTCTTCTAATCTTATTATAAAAGCAGTAACAGAACGAATGTACAGAATTTGGTAGACTAGCAAACCTCAAGCAAAGTCAACTATCATTTTCAAAGGAAATTAAAATGAAAAGAAGTTTCATTATGATTACAGAATAAGCAGCATCCTTGTTAAAAATAGTAACAGATTTCTAGGAGGTAGGGGCTACATTTATTTCTGAGATTACCTTCAATCTTTTAATCTAGCTGTGGTCTTCACCAATATCTGTGTCTTGTGGCACTGTTCAGCTCATTCTATATAACACAAATTCTCAGGAATGTGTTATATTTAAGGTGCTGGAGGCCAGTAATAAAGAATTTTACTATATAACAGAAGGACTAATAAGTAATAAGCAATCTTAAAAATAATTATGTATTCATTCACCTTCATAAACAACCTTATTACCAAATGAGACCCAACCATAATTTTCACAATTACTCTTGTAGTATGAACATCTGAGAAGCAGACTTTATTGCCAAGGGGTAGTTTTAATTAAAATCAAATAGGGTACAATTGAAGTTTTAACAATAAAAAGAAGACTTTCCTCATTAAATACATTAAAGAAAAATTATCATAAAATGCATGACTAATTAGAAAATGTTATTCCAAGTATTCAATTCAATACAAAGAAATGTGTGCAGTTATTGCAGGACCATAAATATCAATTAGAATTACTAAATAATATTTACTGTGAATTTTTAAATTTTTAAAGTACTCTAGTACTGAGTAACAGCTCTAAAGATCTGTATCATATAAATATTTTCCATAAACAGGGAATCCAAGAGAAATGTAGACATTCCCATAGACTACTCACCTTTTTATTTCTGAATTTACTAATAAATAATATTAGAGAAAAGGACTATAATTGTAATTGCCACTAAAAGACACATTATATTAGAGTCACATTATGAAGTCTTCTGAGATTCCATTATCTTCCTTTCTCATCTGCTTATATATTTTAGGAGTTGTCATAATCCAGGTTTTCCATTCTTTTCTATAATACTATTGACATCTGAATGACAGTATCTTCTATCTTTATCTAAAACTGGAGAGTAGAACTCATGAATTAGTTTTCTTTCTTCATTTTAAACTTCATATTTATAGCTCAATCACACTATGGAATTTATTTAAACTGAAGGGTCCTACAAATGTCTTTCACAGTTATGCACGTTAAAGTAGGCACAGATAAATTAATAAGTAGAAATGATGGTAAATGCTCAATTATATTTTTCTGACCTGGTGAATGGGAAAAAAAAAATTCTCTACTTGTCATATAGACATATTGCTAACATTAAAGAGATGTTACACATAAAATGAAACTTGATCTTACACCGAACTATTCTCGGTAGTTTTTTTTGTTTGTTTGTTTTTGCTGTTTTTAGGGGAAAGGTTAAAGTAGAAACTTTTATTTTTTCATTACTGGTCTTTTTTGTTTGTTTTTGTTTTTTTTTTTTTCCAATCATCGTGTTCTCAGAAACAAGAGCAAAGATCATTTAATGTAAAAAGTGAGAATATGCTTGTTTAACATCAAAGTCTCCTCAGTATTATTTCATTCAAACTTTCAGTTTTATTATTATTTGAGTAGCAATCAAATAAACATGATTCAAAATCATTTCTACATTTCTAAAAGATTAGGAGTATAGCAAACCAGAAAGTATTAAACAGATCATTAAGGAAACAAAACTATATTTTAATCATTAAGAACTTATTCAGAAAATATTGACTGAACATTCACCATACATCTGGTACTACTAGAAGCATTGCAGATACAAAGATGAATAAAAACTGAAATGGACCCTAATGGACATTACTGCTTAGAGAGACAATTAAAAAACAAAACAAACAAAAACTTAAATAATTACCAATTTGGATCACTGCTCTGAAGGTAATATAGGAGTCTCTAATTCAGAATAACAACTGTGGGTGGGCTGTCTGATTTAAACAATACAGTCAAGCATGGCTATTCTGGCAACTGACCTTCACAATGAGATCTAAGGAATGAACATAACACACTGAGCTGAGGAAGGAAACAGAATACAGAAATACACGTAGGTGGGAATAAAGATAAAGACCCATGAACTGAAGCAGTGTGAGAGGTCAAGAGGAATGAAGGAGGTCAGAGAGGAAGAAACTAACCAGATGTATAAGGGCTCATAGGCCTTGATAGGAATACAGATTTTATTCTAAATGAATAATATTTTGTAATATTTTATATGCAAGTGGATGGGCATTTGAAAGCTCTTGTATGATTTAACATACAGATCATGTTGTCCTCATTAAACAAAACTGAAAACACTGAGTCATTCATAAAATTAGAGTTTCATACAGAATATGTATAAAAAGCCCCAGTGTTTTGCTGTATTTTGCTATCTTAAGTATGCAGGAAATACCACTTTTTAGCAGTAATTATTTCTATCTCCTTAAGTATGAATACTATCAACCATATTTTTCAACTGAGGGCCATTATTAAGTAAAAGTCAACCAAAAGAAGGCTTCTTAAATTAGAATATTAGCATACTGAGATTACAGCACTCAGACTACTGATAATTTACATCTAATCCATGTATCTGTCTTCTTAATGGAATAAAAACAAAATACAAAATTAACTAAAATATTATAAATATTATAGTATAAGTATGTATAATATAGTTCCTAAAATTAAAATATTTTATTCCCATAATCTCATCCTTCAAAAGAGAGTCTAAATAATTCAATATAGTGATAAGGAAGTAGGATCTGGATGACTGGTATTAGTGATTATAAAGAGTCGATGGCAACACCCAAATATAAATTTTATAAAAGAAAAATGAGTTGATAAATAACATCCAAATTTAATCACCACAATTTAATTTATGTAATATAATTTCATTATAATTGCATCAAAGTTGCAATGGTAGGAAGGTGAATGGCTAAAGGAAGTTTTGTTAACCTAATAGACTGACCTTATGTGATTATGTGGCAGAAACTTTCAGAGCTCAACTTAAGGAAATGTAATAAAAAGCCCTGAAATGTATAAGGCCTCAGCTCTATGATATCTAGTTCTTACAATTTACTTAAGGAAATAATTCAGAATTTGGGAAATGTCTACCTACAAGGACATGCATGCCAACATTATTTATGTATAGACAAAATATAAGTCAAATCTAATTGTCCACCAAAGGGGGATTGTTAAGTAAATGGCATTATGTTCAAGATAGTTTAGACAGTGATAAAAGCCATGTTACAAAGACATAGTCAATAATAAGAGGAAATGTAGGAGGTGTGATACATTAGGGAAAAGATCCAATATAACTTTTAACAAATCCGTTGTTATCAGTTTCAAATGATCCTGACTCTACCACTAATTAATCTTGTGATTTTGGAAAATATATTTATCTGAGTTTCAGATAACTCCTCTCTAAAATGATAATTGTGAAGATTAACTGAGATAATGTATTTGAAATATTTTGTGAGAGGCTGGTGCATGCATGTATAAGCATACAAAATATGTCAGCATCATTTTTTAAGTAAATATTTTTAAAGTACATATTTGTATTTTACTTTCTACTTTTAAAGTAAATATGTATATAGAAATAATCAAAAAATATACACCAAAAATGTAAATCATGGTTGTATCTGGATAATAGGATTTAATATATTTCTCATTCTCATATTTCTTATGTCGAACATGTATATTTTGTGACAAAAAATGTTACTTTAATAAGTACCAAATAAAAAATAAAACTATATTACATATTATGTCAATGATTTCTACCAATAGTTTAAATGTATTTTTAAGGCAAAACAGTAAACATTCTTTTTGACTATTTTTATTTATATCCAATGCTGCTTTGAAAAAACACATGCTTTCTAAAAGAATGAGATGAATAAATAATGCTTAAGTCATTACATTTTCGATCTTAATAATGTTTGGTTTCTTTTATATCTGAATCCCTAAGGATCAAAGGATGTCAAGGCAGACAGGTAAATAATTTGGTTTACTTGATTTTTTTTTTTTCTATTTGTTATAGTTTCCATCTTAGCTTAGCTAGAAATTGAAGAAAAAAAGTTATATTTGTATTCATTAATTTTTTACAGATACTAAAGGAACTGTACTTGTGTTCAAAATGCTAAAAGCATTTGTTCTTCCAGTCAGCTATATGTGCTGGTAATTAAAGAATGTGAGAAAGTCAGAGAATATTGTTTTTGTCCAATTCTTCCAAACAACAGGATAATGAGACTTCTGGCAAAAATTGTATTCTAAGTTATTCCTATATTCAGCATACCAAATAAATGTAGTGAATATCAACAATAGGTAGGAAGAATTACATGAAAATGTAACATTGGCAGTCTTAAAGCTCTTGAGAGAAATATGTTGCTTGAACCTTTGCATGCCACCTTTTCCTTTAAAAAATATTAAAACCTTAGTTAATTTACATGGTTCATATTTGGTTAAGCAATAAATATTCACCTATTTTAATTAGTGAGTTTAAACAGCAGGCATTCTTCCCCAATTCAAAAAATGTCCAATCACCCTAGCAGCAGTAATAATAACATTTTATATGACACACAAATGCATGAGATAACCTTATCTATCATTATACCCGTGATAATGTGATGATTCAAAGCAAGTGTGACTAATGTTAACAATGGCTTCAGCACCCTCTGTTTCACCATTCCACTTCATATTCCACTGTGGAAAGAAAGGACAAATAGCTTTGTTTCTCCTGCTCTAGATTTTTAAGCACGCTACCTTCTTATATAATATAGTCAGTGCTGGATAATCAATGAGAAAGGAAACAGAGCTAAAGGAAGTCCACAAACTAATATGAATAAAAACTTTTATCTTCCCACAGGAAATTTTGTCACAGATATTGGAAGTAACAGAAACTGTCAGATTTGGATTTTCCCCATATTTACCTAAACGTAACTTTAAAAGCAATGCTTTCTTACTGTTAATGACATGGTAAGAGTCTTGTGTAATTTACAACTAGATAACATATCCTAAAACATATATTTCTAATTGAAAAGCAAGACAGATTTATGGTTGGCTTACAAGAATCCAAATGTTTACTTTCTGAACATTTTTCACATGATTGGAATAAGACTAATAAACGTGTACCATTTTGCCATTTAATGAATAGAATTTCACTTGGTGGGGGAGATTCTGATAGCATAATGACCTGAATATAGCTACTTTCCTCTGCTGCCATCTCCTTGCTTCTCCTGAATCAATCAATCAAGCCATTTGCCTCTGCTGAGTCAATCACCTACTAGAACCTCTGGGCAACCCATCTATTAAGATCTGCATTTAAAGTGCTAGGGCTGCCATAACAAAGTACCACAGACTGGGTGGCTTAAAAAACAGAGATTTATTTGCTCACAATTCTGGATGCTAGAAGTTCATGTTGTCAGAAGGGCTGGTTTCTTCTGAGGCCTTTCTCCTTGGCTTGTAGATGGCCATCTTTTCCCTGTGTCTTCACATGGTCTTCCCTCTGTACTTGTCTATGTCCTAACCTCTTCTTATAAAGACACCAGTCACATTAGATAAGGGCCCACCCTAATGACCTCATTTTAAAGTAATTACCTTTTTAAAGAACCTATCTCCAAGTATAGTCACATTCTGAGGAAGAGGGCTGGGTTAGGTCTCCAACATACGAATTTGGAGGTGGGGGGGGTGGCGAGGGGAGACACAATTCAGCCCATAGCAAGATCCAAGAGGAAAAAATTTTCCAGGTCTTCCTTCCCCAATGGGACAAAACATTTACTGGAATTTGTATGGAAACCCAGTATGAGAACTCAAAGGTGGAAAATCCAGGAAGAGTTAGCATCTAGTATCTATGGTACCCAACCCCAACCCCAAGGTGAAGGCAGTTCCCTGTAAGGCTCTTTGATCTCAAAAAAGTCAAGATGGATGATTTCAGCAACCTGTTCTCTGTGTGCGCTGGGAAAGTGGGAAAGGGCTAATGATGGGGCACTTTGGGGAAATAGGGGTGAATACGATATGACTGGGGTTTTTTTACTGATCTAGCAACTTTTCTGTATGTTTGAAATTATTTTAAAATTATTTTTTAAATTAAACCAATCTAAACAAAATTCCAGAAGGAACTAAGTAAGAAGGATGAGTTTCCCTTGCTCTAGAGGCTCAGAATGTGCAGGGAGACCCCAGGTCAGAGGACTGGCAGAAAGCTCTGTTACAACATGGACCCAAAGAATCCTTTGCCTTTCAACCCTTGTGGGATTCCTGCATTAGGTGTATTTCAATAACCAGACTATAGCCCCATGATAGACAGAAAAATTTTAAGTCCAGAGAAAAGACCAAGGAGAATGATCAGAAGATCCTCTTTTTAAACAGAACATATAAAGGAGACAGGTAAACTCATGAACAACAACAACAAAAAAAGAAATGAATCCAGGGGTAAAATAAAATAAAATCATGAGTTTCTATGAACAAAAACTTAAGGAGATGAATTAAAGGAGAGGGTTTTCATTGTGGATATCTGAATTATCAGCCTGAAAGTTCAAATATATATTTTACTTGACAAATAATAATACTGCTTATGTTTTAAAATCCAGTTTATAAGTTTTAAAGAGAATCATTAAGAATTACTAAAGGAAGTAGATAATGAATAGGGTAGTTTTTATTATTTTATATAGTAACAACTTCATTTAACCATTTAAAATAACTACTTTAAGCATATTTAACACACTGTTCTCATCACTGATAGGGCAAAACTGTCCTTCAGGTATACATATGCAACGGAATATTACTCAGCCATTAAAAAGAATGAAATAACGCCATTTGCAGCAACATGGATGGACCTAGAGATTATCATACTTGGTGAAGTAAGTCAGAAAGAGAAAGACAAATACCATATGATATCACTTATAGGTGGAATCTAAAATAGGACACAAATGAACCTACTACAAAACAAAAACAGATTCACAGATACAGAGAACAGACTTGTGGTTATCAAGGGGAAGAGGAGTGGAGAAGGGAAGGATTGGGAGTTTGGGATTGGCAAATACAAACTATTATACATAGGATGGATGAACAACGAGGTCCTACTGTAGAGCACAGGGAACTATATTCAATATCCTGTGATAAACCATAATGGAAAAGAATATGAAAAAGAATACATATATATTTAAGTCACTTTGCTGTAGCAGAAATTAACACAACATTGTATATCAACTATACTTCACTAAAATTTTTTTTAAAAAACTGTCCTTCAACCTGTGTCTCTCAGTGAGTACTGTTTTTTGTATTTGGGTATATATTCTTGATAACTCGATTATTTCCTTTCACTTCTAATTGCCTTTATAAACATTAATCTTTCTTCTCTAATTAAAACTGAAAAAAAATACTATCAAAACTCCTCAGCCTTGCTGGTTCTAACTCCAATTCTTTTTTTTCCCCACTCCCAACTTCTCATAAAGAGAAAAGAGCCAGTTCCTTACAAGAAAACATGCCCATAAGTTATGCTGGATAACTTACTGAGAACCTCTTTGATAATGAGAACTAAATATAATGGAATGATTTCCTATGACCAGAAAAGAAAACTAAAGCAACTGAGTCAGGATCTAATACACAAAATCAAAATATCTAATTCAGCAATACTTGAACAGGTAATACCACAAAGGGAATCAGAAGAGGATATACCAATGTCATCAAGGGCACATTAGGCGGACCCTGGTCTTTCATTGGTCAATGTCAGTTGAATATTATACAATTTTTAAACATTAGCTGTACCATACATACGATTCATATGATTGGCGTTTATATAAGCTCCCAAGAGCCTTTTGGAGCGCACGCTTTCTTAAAATGCATACATTATTTTCCTTTGTAAACACTGTCACTAAATGGAGAGGTGGGAAATTACTATTGTCACACAAACACAACACAAATGTATTCTGCCAGCCCGACTACTTACGTGGCTATAAAACACTGGCAGATCGCAGGGCTAATTCCTCCCGTGTGTGTGCGGCTGAGAGGAAAAGTATGGCCTGCCTTGACAGAAACTGCCTTTATGTCTTTAAACTGTCCTCCTTCCAGTATTTATTCAGTGTGCCTTCCACGCAGCTGAGAAATGCTGTTTCAAATCAGCAAGCACCTCTGAATCCCTTCAGGGAGAGCAGCTGAGGTGACTCACACGTGGTGACTTTTCTCAAGACGGGCATTAGGTGCCACTTGCTGCTTCTCAACGTGCTGATTTAGCTTCCAACAGCAATGGGGCAATTGGTGTGAAATGTGAGCTAAGGACCAGACACTACCATTTAGTGAAGGGAAATTTGATCACGGAATGGCAGCAACAGTAAGCAGCCCTGATTCTCCTGGCCAGATGACTGGCAGACATTTGGCATCACTGAAATTAAAGGAAGAGCTACCCTCCTCCAAATTCCCAAAAGATAACATCACTTTCAAATTATAAAGCTCCAGTAAACAATTATGTGGGGGGAAAGGAATGACGGTGAATACACTGAGTACCTATAAATTTGAGGAAGAATGAAAAGTCTAGGAGTTTACATAGGTTCTTTGTATTTTGCTACATGAACTCAGCTGGCCTCCATGTTTTACCTTCCCTATTCCCATGATGCCCCTCTCCATCCTCTAATGGAGTAAGTGTTTTTGTCCTTTAACTATATACCATACCCTGCATTTCTTGCAACATAAGAAAGACAGACTGCCCCATGCAGCACCTCATTTGGATGTGTCTGGAGTCCCGGAGTCCCCGTTCTCCTACAAATAACCCATGAGAGCACATTTGGAGGTTCTAGCAGGAGAGTGCAGCTACTCTTGAAACCTTGACCAAAGAAAGGTCCGCCTCTTTCAGGGAAGGTCATCCTCTTCTACCCAGTGCACAGCTTCAGGGGTGACACACTTGGAGCCATGAGGGAGATGGAGACACCACCCAGCCCACGAGATCAGCGGAACTAACCCTGGTGATCAGTGGGGTGACAGCTGTCCACAGTCAGATGGACCTCACATCCAGTTTCTCACTATTTGTAATTGAAAGTTGGTTAATTTAAGAATACCTTAGGTTCAGAAATGCAAATAATCTACTTAGCTCAGCATCTTTGCCTTTAACCTATGTTTAGGAGCTAGTAAAATTTACTCCCTGAAATACCAAGTGAGGAGCACAGCATCAAAGAAAAGTTGCTGATTTCATCATTTACAATAAGACACTGAATATCTACGTGGTATTTAAGCTCAAGTTTAGAAATAAGAACCTTTCTAATTAATTTTGATCTTTAGGCTACGACTGTACATGTTGTACTATCTAGACCAGAGTTTCCCTAAAACGCTCCCAAACTGCATTCACTTATTGGTGTAAAAGCCCCAGCACAGTGTGTGGCTTGTAGATACTCTAAAATTGTTGGTTTTCAGATATAATCCCAAGTAATTACACTGAGCTTAATAACACTTTTGGATCTTATGATCTCTGTCTTCATCAGCAGACAACCACACATTGTTATGTAAATACTTAAGGCCTGAAGAATAACAGTAAGTCTAGAAAATAGAAAGGCTAGATCCTCTCTCCTTTGTTCCCTCCATTCCACCCTTCTTCTCTTTCAGTCCTTCTCTCCTTTTACATACACTGTAATTAAAATTAAAATAAGCTATCATTACCACTTCTTTTGTACAGCACATCTTATATAAAATAAAACACAATAACATATAACACTATTTTGGAAACAAAAATATCAACCTAGAACTACATGACCTTGGATAATACACTTAAAACTTTCTAATTCTATACTTCCCCATCTTATCACATTATATGATAATAACAAGACGATATGGGTCAAAGGAGGAGGAGGAAGAGGAAGAGGAGGAAAAGTGGAAGAAAAAGAGCAGGAGGAGTAAGTGAAGAGAAAGAGGGAAGTTATTAAATGGAATAATACATGTAAAATACTCAGCGGAGCGCCGGACACATAATAAGTGCAGAAACACTATTATAAAACTTGGCAAAACGGGGGCTTCCCTGGTGGCGCAGTGGTTGAGAATCTGCCTGCCAATGCAGGGGACACGGGTTCGAGCCCTGGTCTGGGAAGATCCCATATGCCGCGGAGCAACTAGGCCCATGAGCCACAATTACTGAGCCTGCGCGTCTGGAGCCTGTGCTCCGCAACAACAGAGGCCGCGATAATGAGAGGCCCGCGCACCGCAATGAGGAGTGGCCCCCACTTGCCGCAACTAGAGAAAGCCCTCGCACAGAAACGAAGACCCAACAGAGCCATAAATAAAAAAATAAATAAAATTAAAAACAAACAAACAAACAAAAAAAAAACTTGGCAATGAAATGGATCTGGGTTCAAATCCTTGGGGAAAATATCTCTACAAAAGAGTAATAATAATATATCAGTGGAAGTATGTTGTGAGAATTAAATAAATAAATGCAAATAAAGTCCTCAGCACAGTGCCTAGTATATCGTAAGCACTTAATAAATTGTTCCTACTATTATCCTTCTACATTAAGGTGGCACATAATGCTATTTTCAAAAGCAATTTAACATTTAAACCAGAGATGTCATCACTCTCTACTGAGAAAACGTGAGAATCAATTTCATTTCAAAAGATATAATTAGTAAGTCAAAATATACTTATTAATAAAGGCATCATAAATTATACACTTGATTAATCTATTTTGATCTCTCAAGTTTAAAAAATGCCTATTTAAGAGGGGAGAGTTGATGTATACGAAGTTATTTAATGAAAATGAACATTTCTGCAAGAGAAAAACTCATTACTGTGAACTAACTGCAAGCAAAAATGACTACTGAACATCCACATTTTAAAGAAATATCCCAAGCACATAAATATCATACTGGATGATTTATTTAATTATTTTCCTTTTTAAGAGGTCATATTATGTTGCTATGCTGGGGAAAAATATGGCACAGTCAGTGATATATAGGGCAATAAATTCTCTGTAAACCCTCTTGGAGAAAATGAGTCATTATTATTTACTATTGGACTTTTAAGTCGGCCGACCTAGAATTCCTCATAAAAGACAGTGTAAATAATCAGAGGTGATTGGTTTCTCAGGCAACAATAGACCAACATTTCTAGGAGTAGCTGTAATTGAGAACTAATGAGTCCTGGGACTAAATGAATAAATTAACCAGAGACAGTCTCTTGTAACTAATGCCTTGGCTGTCAAGACGTAACTTGGTTTTTGCTCTTAACTGGGCCTTGACGGTGTCAGTTGCCGTAGAATACAAGGTCTGTGGGCAGCAGGATCACGTATCCACAGTGTAGCATGTTGGCATGCCACCTGTGGCTGAGATAATGCATGCAAGATAGAGCGTGTGAGCTGGTATGTGTAATCAGCAACTGCAACTCCTAGGCTGCATTTTTTTTAAATGAATCTAGAAGACAGATGTTTGCCCCAGCCAGCCTGTTAATTTTGAACTGATTATGTTGCCAACAGCAAAGGCACTAATCTGTAGAGAACAGTATGAGTTTTTGACATTATTATAATAATTAAAAATATATCTATCATTTAAAATTAAACGGCATGGTTCTGTCCTGCAGACCCATATTTAACTTACTATACTGGGCCAAATGCAACCTGGTCACTCCTACCTAAGTCTATCAGAAGCCCTGCTATTTAAAAACAAACACAGAAAAGGGTGAGAAGAAATTAGTAGAAAGATTAAAGATTTCTATTTCCTTAAAAGAAAAATATAAATAATGCCCCATATGCCTTTTGACCATTCCATTTTACATGACTTCATTCTAATAAATAATCAAAAGTTTTCCCATAAATAAAAGTGTGCTATAGGGCTTCCCTGGTGGCGCAGTGGTTGAGAATCTGCCTGCCAATGCAGGGGACACGGGTTCAAGCCCCGGTCTGGGAAGATCCCACATGCCGTGGAGCAACTAGGCCCGTGAGCCACAACTACTGAGCCTGCACGTCTGGAGCCTGTGCTCCGCAACAAGAGAGGCCGCGATAGTGAGAGGCCCGCGCACCGTGATGAAGAGTGGCCCCCGCTTGCCGCAACTAGAGAAAGCCTTCGCACAGAAATGAAGACCCAACACAGCCCTTAAACACAGCCCTGAAATTAATTAATTAATTTTTTTTAAAAGCCCTTTCTTTAAAAAAAAAAAAAAAAAGTGTGCTATACATAATATTAATATTGTCTGTATTAAAAAATATAGAAATAAACTAAATATCTGTCAATAGGAGACTGGTTAAATAAACAATATATTCATATATACAAAGCCATTAGAAAGAATTATATATTCATATCCAGTGACATAAAAATCTCCTTGAAATATTGATAAGTAACACACACACACACACACACACACACACACACACACACACACACACGAGTCCCAAAGGGTAGTCACCACACTATAAAAGGTAGTTTTTTTCTGGATGGTGAACTTTTAGGGAACTTTTTGTTTTCATTTTATAATACATTTTATATTGTTTAAATTATTTACAACAAGGATATATTTATGTATCTAGCAACATAAGTATAAAATATATCAGAATCATCTAACATACAACCCACAGAGAATAAAGCAGTTCTCACTGTAGTTGGATCACATGCCAATAAAAATGGCTGACTTGCAGTTATACTGTGCTTTATCAGAGCACTCCTTTATAAAAGTACCACCTTTGAGTCCAGCCTCTATGTTTTAAGAAAAGTTGAAGAATAAATATTTGATAATTTCCAGAATACAGAAATGAAAATGGAATAGAAAATATTTCTATGTAGGAAAGTTAAAGAAATTAGTGTTCATTAGGTTATGGAGCTACAGCATACTGTCAAAAAGCATAGGCTTTAGAAGAGTCAGGGATACCTGGGTTGAAAATCTCTTCTACCTGATACTCTGAGATGGCTCAACCTTATTGGGTAACACCTCTGATTTTTAGACACAACCTACAACACACCTACCTCATAAAACTGTCCTGAAGATTAAATGTGAGAATGTGTGTAAAGCATTTAACACAATGTCTGGCAATAATGATTGCTTAGCAACTGAGAATCATCATTATGTATCTGCCAAGAACACTCAGCTATGATGAGTTGATGATGGCTCCTACCACCCCCAACTTCACCCCCTCCAAAACACACAGACGCAATGAGATATTCTTGTAAGGATAACGCCAGTCAAATTTCAAAATATAAAGGGAAAGGAAAATAAAATAAGTTTCACTAGACAAGGACATGGATGTTAGAAATAATGTCTTGAATACTAAGCTAAGCAACAATAATGGGGTATGACAATTGTGCAAGCTTCATCACCAAAATATTTGAGAAAAGAACAGCTAACTCCTTAACCTGGGTGGTTTAGACATTCACCTGCCTGAGAAAAGAGGATCAGAAAAATGAATTCCCAAATTCCTTCAAGATTCATGATTCTATGATGCTTTAATTAAATTTTAAATTATCAGGGCATTCCATCATTCTCCTGGTAAACTGTGTCAGGGGATTTTAAGCAAAGCACAGAGAGCTCATCTTTGCAAATACAGTTCTTGATTTTATAAGGTCTAAAAAAAAATTTTTTTTTAATATGGAGAACAGATTCAAAAGAACTCCTGTATAGGGCTTCCCTGGTGGCGCAGTGGTTGAGGGTCTGCCTGCCAGTGCGGGGGACGCGGGTTCGAGCCCTGGTCTGGGAGAATCCCACGTGCCGCGGAGCGACTGGGCCCGTGAGCCACAGCCGCTGAGCCTGCGCGTCTGGAGCCTGTGCTCTGCAACGGGAGAGGCCGCTATGGTGAGAGGCCCGCGCACCGCGATGAGGAGTGGCCCCCGCTTGCCGCAGCTGGAGGGAGCCCTCGCACAGAGGCGAAGACCCAGCACAGCCATGGGTAAATAAATAAATTAATTAAAAAAAAAAAAAAAAAAAAAAGAACTCCTGTATATACCAAAAACAAAAACAAAAACAAAAGCTGGATGGCACTGGGTATCTCACAAAGGACTTCTGCCTGCATGTTCTCCATTAAAGTTAGAAAATGAATGCAGAGGAAGGTTGAGAGTTTATGGATTTCTGAGGACAATAAGGGGTTAGTAAGGAAAGGGGAAAACTAAACACCCAAAGGTTAAAAGAAATAAAGTTAATAACATTTAAGAATCAGACCACCATTTGAAGTTGAACTCTCTAAATAGCTAAAACAGTGTTTACCTTTATCAAACACTACTTGATCAGACTGTCTCCAAATATACGGCATGTTATGAAGGGTTTATCTAAAGACTCCATTATGTGAATCAAAGATGGTGGCCTTGGATTAACACTGTTTCTCTATATTTATTTTTATGTAAACATCATTCACTACACATTCAGATCAGAGCATGTCTATTGCTCTGCTGGGTCAAGTCTGCAATTTTATAAAACAGAAGTGAAATGAAATATGAACTTTTTTTTTTTGCCTCATTTTGGGATTAACAGTCATCACAGGTTTTGTAGATTCCCAAGTCACCAGGTAAAGTTCAATGACTATCACTGTAGAAACAGCACTGTACACGTGGTTAAGAATCCCAAGTCCAATTCCAGTTCTGCCACTCATCACCTGGGTGCGGCAGCTGGCCAGCTTCATGGGTGTGGGGCTCCTGCAGTCAGATAGGACCCTTCACCCAGAAGGACCCTTCACCCACAAGGACGTCACAACTGGTCTAAAGCTCTGCTGCTGCCATCTTGAAATTCTTAATAACTTTTTAAGAAGTGCCCCACATTTTCATTTGGCACAAGGCACCACAGACTATGTAGTCATTACTGACTATGTGAGCTTTGCAATTCACTTCATCTAACTCTCATTCTCTTCCATGTGATCAACAACCCAACAATCCCATTCCCGCAATTTTTGCAAATGTTGTGCTATCAGAGCATACATTGTCTTTGTCAAATTGTCAACACAGTAATGCTGTTGTGGATACTTTCAATATTACTTCCTGATCCTAAAGAATTAAGCCAACTCAAGTCTATGAGAATCTGATTTCCAAAAGAGATTTCTTTTAGTAGAGACTATCAATGTTGCCCAGAACCTTTCCCCGTCTCAACACCTTCCATTAGAACACGAGGTGCACTTTACCATTAATTGTATTCTCTGTCTTCAAGGTATATTTGGCAGCTACCTTTTTTTCAAAAGTGACTTTGTTCAGTCATTTAGTGCAAACACTACTTCATGGAATGGGGGAGAGAGAAAGTACTGTGTAGCACAGAGGGATTTACAACAGGAGATGTTGTTTAAAAACACTTCACGGCTAACCTTTAAATAACATATTAATCAGAACAGAATGTTACAAAACTTAAAGTGCTGACTGTGGTAGCGAGAAGCAGCGTTGCTACAGGTATATGGATCTGTTTCCTTCTTAGGGTAATTTAAGAGGTCCTAAACACAGCACTTAGTGTTTCTCCATCCCTTCTGTTTGGCCCCAAATTTTATAATTACTTTAGATTTAAAACCCATAAAGATGCTACTGAAGTGTGTAACTTGTGAGAGGAAATGTGCTGGTGTATCTGGAGATTTCCATTTAACACATTAGCAAATGGTATCAAAAAATATAGGCGTCTCGCATTTAAACCTGTCATCAACTTCAGAAAAATCATATGTTCTGAGTGAAAACTATGATATCATTTATTATGGTATTTATTTTGTTAAATGGAAAAAATACATCATGCTTGTATCCATCCACACCCCCATATACATATATGGGTTTGAATTCTTTACTATGGAAATTCCTTGAGCTTTCACTTTTTCATGTGTAAAATGAGGACACTTATACCTATTCTGCAGAATAAACATTGTGTTAGAAATATATGTGTTAGAAAGAACCTAGCAAACTGCTTGGACATTCAGTAAATGCTAACTATTCCTTTGTTCCTTACTATTAACACTCCAAAGACTTTCACTCTTCTCCATCTAAATAACCCACTCATTCATTCATACCTCAATCTTGTTATGACCCAGAACTCTTGATTTAATTTCTATCATTTAACATAATTTCTTGCTTCTCCATTGTTCCGTAGAAATGTATACTTTATACACATAAAAATGTTTGCTCCTGAACTCGTAATTCCTGACCATTATCAGATGCTACTTATCATGGTTCATGATTTCAAATATTTCAACCACTGTTGACTAATTCTTAAGTATCCCTGATGTTTATAAAATTTACTCTGATAAGTATTAATCCAAGATGGATTCAACAGTCCTTTCATTTTACTACTGTTCACACCATGCCAGGCCTTGTTAGAAAAAGCTGATTTGATTATGCATGCAATCATTATATTGAAGGAATGGGACTCTATATAAAAAGCCAAAGAGGGACTTCCCTAATGGTTCTGTGGTTAAGACTTCGCCTTCCAATGCAGGGGGTGTCGGTTCAATCCCTGGTGGGGGAGCTAAGATCCCACACACCTCATGGCCAAAAACCGAAACATTAAACAGAAGCAATATTGTAACAAATTCAATGAAGACTTTAAAAATGGTCCACATCAAAAAAAGTCTTTAAAAAAAAAAAAAACATAGTAAGCAACACTTTCCTTTCTCTCCTCCGCTTCTTCAAAATGAATTTTCTCTAGACTTTCTTCCCTAAAACTCCTATTAAATCTTGAAAAGATCTTGACACAGACACCGGCTGGCTGGATCCACATTTTAATTAAGAGTACCACAATTCAGTACAGAGAGGCGATGCCCCAGCTACAAACTCCATCTCTTATCCCCCCTTGCAGCCAAGGGTTACCCAGTGAGATGAACACAGAAGTACCAGAATGGAATTTCTGGAAATCTCCTGAGCTACCTACAGCCAGGTTTCTTGTTTTCAGAGAAAATGAACCTGCAATCTGTTTTAATCACTCTTTACTTGGCTGGTATTAATCATATTTGAACACAACTTCAAGCCTACAGGTCCCATAACTTTTCCATTCACCTTTGTATATACAATTTTTATACCTAAAAACTGTCTCAGTTAATCAGATATTGAATTTCTTCAACCTGGATAAGTTTACATCCTCAGAGAGATTTTGGGCTAATGATACACACACACACCCACACACACACACACAATTTTCAGAGAGCTTGTTCAACCTCACTTTTAGAACAGGAGGGTATTCTATATCTTCTGTTTTTTCTCAGTGTTAAGAAGGCTCTTGATTTATTTATCAGTCATTTCACTTATCCAAAGTAGACTCTTTTCACTTTTTCTCTGCTCTCCAAATCACTCCCATGGCCCCTTCACTCTTTGCATAAATATCAACTTGTTCTTTACCAAGAGAAAAGTAGTCATCTAGTGCAACTCTCAAATTTTCTCTATCTGCAAACTCAATTGTCTCTATTCATATTTAATATCCCTTTTGTCTCAAGTGAAAGATACCACCATCTTTTCAAAGATAAACTGCATGACTCTGATCTTCTCTGTGTCTGTGTTTTTGAGAATCAACCTTCAACATTCAGATTTTTCCTATTTTCAAATTTCACAGATTCCTTCCCTTCTGTCTGTAAGCATACTTATATGTCCTTCATTCTTAAAAATAAACAAAAAAGAAAAAATAAGTCTTTAGTAGTATTCCGTACTTCTCTTTCACTGTCGTACCAAACTTCATAAAAATGCAGACACATTTCTTGCCAGTTTCTCATTTCCTAATCACTCTTTAACACTGTAGTCTTTACTCAATCCAACACAGATTCTACTGAATCTGTTCTCACAAAAGTAAACCAATGGCTACTAATACACAAATACAAGACAGTTTTAATTCTTTGAGTCTCTGAAGAATTTCACATTTTTTTCCTGGATCTCTTCATCACTTCTTTGGACCTAATTTTCAGATTTCTAGAGGTGAAGGCCAGGACTCTACATTTTTAGCAAATTCTATAGGCACTTTTGACACACATAAAAGATACAGAACTACTGGAAATAAGGGCTGAAGTAACACGAGAAAACAATTGGATTAAACAATAATCTAGTTTTAGGAAAACAAACCCTACTTTAATAGTTATTTTAAAACATTTGTCATCTTCTCCTTTTCATTAACTAATCCTAAACTAAATATCAAGGTTGAATTAAGAGATGGAGTATATTACAATATTTAAAGCTTCATTATAGATGGGAGCAGTTTTAATTAAAGTTACCAGGACAACCAGAGGGAGACAGGATATACCATAATTGAAAAAGTGTCACTAGAAAAAGCTGTTTATGATAACCTTGATCCTGTTTCCTTTGAGCAAAATATCTAGAGACCTCCATGTACTCAGCAGGTCCCCTTGGCTGGGCTGGTTGGTGAATAATGAGACCACTGGTTTCATTCACCTCCATCGTTCTGGAGGCACCACTGGAGGCTGCATTGTTTTATTGAAAAGCTTTCTCCTATAAACTGTTCATTAACTCCTGCAGATTTTTCAGCCTAGTTCAGGCTACAATAAATGTTAATAACAATGTTAAATAATTTTTTCTTCTTTGCTTCCAAACATTGATTTGAGATCATTTAAAAATAATTCAACAATATTAGCAGGATAATCATCATACTGAGACAGTTTCTAACACACAGAAAAAGCAAGTGTCGGAAAAATAGTCATTTACAGATCTAGCTTTGAAATAAAGGGCTGAAATTACCAGTGTGGGCTTAGAGGGAAAAAAAGAAAATAGATTTGGAAACAGAAGTCCTAAAATTGAATTCCACCACTACCTCAGGTTATCTATACAGTCTTCAGCAAGAACCTTGGTCCCCTCTGAATTTTCCTAAGTTACAAAACAAGAGTAAATACATTTTTTTAATGTGCCTACATCATAGATTTCTGGAAGAGCCTAATGTATATGAATCATCAGAATCATAATGTTTTTGTACAGTCACAAAAACAAAACAAAGCCAAATAAACAACTATTTGAGTGCAAAGTCTGTTTTGCTAGCAAAGGGATGGTTCTAGTGCAAAAGCAAGTGATTTTTTTTTTTTTAATCAATTTCTCTTTCAGCTCTTCCTAAGGCTGGTTTGATGGAGCAGATCAAAGACCATGGCACAAAATGAATGTGAATAAAAAGTCAAAATAAATGCTGAAATTGAAAAAGAAAATATTGGTCAAAGTAGTTTAAACATATAACTAACACAAGGTAAGCATAAAGCAATGAAATAAGTGGTATTTTAGTTTTTAATCAACAGGCTATAAAAGACAGAATTAAAATTTTAATGTCCAAATACATAAAAACTGTGTACATGCATGCACAAAAAAATTATTGCAGATACTGAAGAGTAATCATTCTACTAAAAAAAAAATCTCTACTTCATCTTCTTTTTAAAAAAGCTGAATTATTAAACATAAACTGTTACATAATTTATTTAGTACATATGTAAGAAAAAACAGTTCTATTTACTTCTCTTTCATAGATTTTATATCTATAATATATTTTCAAAGGTATCTTAGGTTGAGAACCTTGATGCTAAAGAACAGTAACAGTTTTAAGTCTTCACATTCAAATAAAAATGATATTTTTTTCAGTACCGTATATTTTATTTCATTGAATCATTTTTTGAAAGTGCTTCATTGATATAGGATTCACTGACAAATTCATACCCTTCCAAAATATTCTATCAACTGCCACATCCAATTCTTAATCAGTCTGAATAAACAGCAGTTTACAGCATACTACTTAGCCTTTGTTTCTTCCTAGTTATGATTATACACTTCTTTAGACCGAAGGATATATTTGTGTAATAGGTAAGAATGAGAACTTAAAGTTGGACACACCTGAATTTGAATCCTCTTACATTCTTACTACTCAAAATATAGTCTTTGTACCAGGACCATCACCTGGGAGCTTATTAGAAATGCAGTATCTCTGACCAGATCTACTGAATAGAAATCTGCATTTTAACAAGAGCCTGGGGTGAACCAAATGCACATTAAAGTTTGAGAAACACTGGCCTACATTGCTTGTTAAATACATTTCCTTGGGCAATTTAAAGGAATCCTCAAAGACCCAGCTTCCTCATTGAAAAATGAGACTAATAATGGTGTCTAGAGCACAGCATTACTGTGAGAAATAATCAGATAATGCTACTTGGTAAACACTCAGTAAGATCTAACTGGCATTAAATTTTATCATCTACCTCAAATTTGTATATTCAAGATATTTTCCAATGTATTTATTTATGTAATTACACTGGTACCCCACCCAGATAAATTAAAGCTCCTTTAATCCAGAAGTCTGTCTGAGTATAAGCCTCCAACAAAATAGAAGTAAATTAATAATGCCATCTTGCATTCATTTACAGTACAATGCAGCACCTGTTTTTCAATTAGACGCAAAATATTTCTCTTCCAAATAATGTATTTTATTTTCATAGAATCAGAAAAGTTAAATAAAGAATCTAGTTTGAAAACAAACATGAATCCTTCTCCCTCACATAAAATCTAACTAATTCTACATTTAATTAGTCATTGTGTTTTCTGTGTTCTGCCATCACGTGCTTAAGATAGTCACTGATCGCACAGGACTCAAATAATGCACCAGGTGTCTAGACCTTTAATTCCAAATGATAAAAAAGAAAGTCTCATTAGGCTCCCATTTTAATCCAATTAAGGCAAGATAGATCCTACTTCATTCTATGACCTTTTTCAAAGGACTGTGATGTCCAGATTACCTGCTTCCTACATCTGGAGAAAAAAATGTAAGCTGATAAAAATCGATATAAATGGAATCATTTTCAGTTGTCATTAGTGAATATTAATCACTTAAGTAGAAAGTACCTGATTTCTATTAGATAAACTTATAATGAAAACATATTTACATCCAAAAATGATGCTTTAAAAGGGTATTCACATATCCATAATTGAAGATAATAATGTTTTGAATCTTCCAGTCATGAACGTTTACCTTACCATTTATACATTTCTTAAAAATTGTTTCATAGAAGACCTTAATAGACTTTTCTCCAAAGAAGACATACAGATGGCCAGCAGGCACATGAAAAAATGCTCAGCATTACTAATTATTAGAGAAATGCAAATCAAAACTACAATGAGGTACCATCTCACATCAATCAAAATGGCCACCATTAAAAAGTCTGCAAGTAACAAATGCTGGAGAGGGTGTGGAGAAAAGGGAATCCTCCTACACTTTCGGTGGGAGTGTAAGTTGGTGTAGCCACTATGGAAAACAGTATGGAGGTTCCTCAGAAAACTCAAAACAGAGTTACCATATGATCCAGCAATCCCACTCCTGGGCATATACCCAGACAAAACTATAATTCAAAAAGATACAGGCACCCCTACGTTCATAGCAGCACTATTCACAACAGCCAAGACATGAAAACAACCTAAAAGTCCATTGACAAATGAAGAAGATGTGGTACATATATACAATGGAATACTACTCAGCCATAAAAAGGAACAAAATAATGCCATATGCAGCAACAAAGATGCAACTAAAGGTTATCATACTAAGTGAAGTAAAGTCAGAAAGAGAAAGACAAATACCATATGATATCACTTACATGTGGAATCTAAAATATGGCATAAATGAACCTATCTACAAAACAGAAACAGACTCACAGACATAGACAACAGACCTGTGGTTGCCAAGGGGCAGGAGGGACGGGAGAGGGATAGACTGGGAGTTTGGAGTTAGTAGAGGCAAACTATTACATTTAGAATGGATAAACAACAAGGTCCTACTGTAGAGCACAGGGAACTATACCCAGTCTGCTGGGATAAACCGTAATGGAAAAGAATACTCAAAAAAGGGTATATATGTGTATAACTGAGCCACTTTGCTGTACAGCAGAAATTAGCACAACACTGTAAATCAGCTATATGTCAATTAAAAAGAAATTAAGTGTTTCAACTTCTAGCAATATGGCATACCAAATATTCCAAAGGCCCCTCCTATTTCAACAAGATCCTGGATATTTTAAGAAACATAAAAATGTATAAGGGCCAAAAAAAAACAAGGACAATTTCTGAGTGCCAAGATATATATATATAATACTTTAAGCTAAAAATCTGAGCTGTAAGTGATAAGTAAACAGGGAATTCAGAGTTATCCTGAAACAGACACCTGTAACACTGCTGAGATCTGTAGAATAAGAGGAGCTAAACTTCAGCTCCAGCATTACCTCTAACAAAAGATGCATAAGAACTTTATGAAGAAATTTTTAAACTTTATTAAATGGCATTAAAGTAGCTAAGTGGAAAGAATATCATATTTATCAATAGAAAGACAAAATATCATAATGATATCAATTCTTCCAAATTTGGTCTGAGTCAACGCAATACCATTCAAACTCCCAGTAAAGAATTTTTTGTGTAATAGCATGCTGAATCTAAAATTTAGATACCGTATGAAGGATCAAGAATACTCAAGATCCTTTTGAAGAGGAACATGGTGAGAAGGTGTGTCTACCAGCTTGATAAATGGGCTTCACCGGGGGAAGGTAAACTATTTAATAAATGGCCCCAGGAAAACTGATTAGGAAAAAATTTAATTTGTATTGCAACTTAAAACTATATACTAAGGCTTCGCTGGTGGCTCAGTGGTTAAGAATCTGCCTGCCAATGCAGGGGAGATGGGTTCGAGGCCTGGTCCAGGAAGATCCCACATGCCCTGCAGCAACTAAACCCATGCACCACAACTACTGAGCCTGCGCTCTACAGCCTGTGAGCCACAACTACTGAGCCCGCGTGCCACAACTACTGAAGCCCGCTCACCCTAGAGCCCATGTTCTGCAACAAGAGAAGCCACCGCAATGGGAAGCCCACTCACCACAACGAAGAGTAGCCCCCACTTGCCATAACTAGAGAAAGCCACACATAGCAACGAAGAACCAAAGCAGACAAAAATAAATAAATAAATTTATAAAATTATTTTAAAAAACTGTGTACTAATATTAGCTGCAGGTGGGTTAAATAAATCTGAAAGAAATGGAACCTTTTAGAATACTTAAAAAATATTTATAACCTCAGGGTAGGGAAGGCTTTCTTAAGCAAAACACACCCCAAAATACTAATAAGTTTTTTAAAGTTGACTTTGCATCAAAATTGAGAACTTACTTTATCAAAATATACCATAAAGACAATGAAAAGACAAGTCACAAACTGGAAAAAGATATTTGCATCACATGTAACTTAAATAAACTACCATCAAGAAGAGATAACTTACAAATCAATTTAAACAATTAAAATGTGCAAAAGGTATGAAGAGATATGTCACGGATGAGGAAACAAGAATGGTCAGTGAATATAAAACAAGATGTCCACCTCATTAGTAATAAGCAGAGGTACCATTTGGTACCCATTTGGTTACCTATAATTAAGAAGTCTGATATTGCCACTTATCGGCCAGAATACGGACCAATGCAGACTCAAATACTGCTAGTGGAGGTCTAAACTGATACAAGTATTTGGGAAAATCATTGTCATACTTGTAAAAATGTGATTTTGTGAATACCCTACAGTCAGGTAACTCTACTGTCACGTACTGACCCTACAGATATTCTTGCACATGTGTACCAGGAGACTTGTTCCAAGAAAATGAAGCCATCCTGTTCATGGTAGCACCTATCTGGAAACAATCCAAATAATAATTGACCAGCAGGGAATAAATGAATAAATTAAGATATATCCTCAGAAAATAGTATTTTACCGTGAATAAAAATGAATTAAAGCTAAGCACAAACATCTAGATAAATCATGCAAACATAATGTTGACAGAAGAATGCAAGTGGCTGATGACTACATACAGCATAATGTGATTTTAATAAAGCTGATAAACAAGCACGCTAACACATGTTTAGCAAAACATTTATGTGAGGTACAGCTACTTTTAGAGAGCAAAGAAATGAGTAATGAAATGTCTAGCGTATTGGCTACCTCTGGCAGGGAGGCAGGGTGATGAGATAGGAAAGTACTACAAAGGCAGCTTTAAGGATGCTGGCAATATTCACGGGTTTTACACTGTATGATCGATTTAAACATGATTATTATGCATCATAACTTATATATGTATAAAAAGATGTATGTAGCAATTAAATTACGATTTCTCTGTATTTAAATCACCTAATATAAAAAAATAAACTAATAATTAGATATAAGCTAACTCATTATTTGGTGCTCACAGTGAAATCATGATTTCATCTTTTATGAACGTTATCATTGAACACAGTTTCTCAGGGAAAGAAAGCATACTAAAGAAAACCTCCAAATAAAACATGAAAGATAAATAATAAATGAGTAATGGAAAATAATAAA
Organism: Balaenoptera physalus; assembly: GCF_965194825.1. Taxonomy (NCBI): domain Eukaryota; kingdom Metazoa; phylum Chordata; class Mammalia; order Artiodactyla; family Balaenopteridae; genus Balaenoptera; species Balaenoptera physalus. The sequence goes on from NC_138887.1 coordinate 25,271,881, forward strand.
ATGAGCAGATACAATTTAAACTCACCACCAGGGCTTTGGATCTGTTGCTCAGAAGTTTCTCAATATCCCTGGCTGCAATTTCCACCAGCTGGCGTGCATTATTTGGTTCCACAGTATACAAATCTTGGTATTTCTCATAAATCTGTATGAAGGGAAAATAAAATTAATAAGAACAATAATTGCTTATTTGGCTCCTAAATGCTCATTAGAATGTATTTAAAACCATAAACAACTGATTTGAAGGGCAACCCCTTTCCTTTCTTCATCTTGATCTTTTCTGAGTTTAGGTGTGTCTGAAATATATATATATATAAATATCAATTTGCTGTAAGACCACAAGCTCACCAAAATAGTGTGTCATGTTAACAGGTTGTAAAACATCTTGTACCACAGTGGTTTGTGTATGCAATTTTGTGACCTGAAGTTGTATCCCCAACCTCAAAACCTGGTATTAACTGCCTTCAGCATTTGAGAGAAAGAGGGAGGCCCTTCTAGAAAACAGAAGGATTTAAGCACAGGAGGTTGAACCTGGAGGACGTGTGCAGTGAACAAAGGTCGGGGGAAGGGGAATGCGATACTGTGACGAGGGAGACTTGCACTTTTTCCCTCGCTGCAATCACTGAGGCTAAAGACTGTGCTGCTAAAGCTTTATGACCAGAAAGAGAGACACGGAGAATGAAACCCCTCCCCTGCTCAGGTTCACCCTGGCGACACAAGGAGCTTCATTTCACAGAGAAGAGGAAGGTCACTGAGCTCTACATTAAAGTTTGGTTAAAGCTGTAACAGTATAAACATTTTTATTATGAAACTGAATTTTTTTTTTTAACTCACCAAATAAAACTATACTGAAAGTAAACTAGACAGCAATAGGAAAACAACTACGTTTCTGGCTCACGTCAGTGTTTATGGAAGGAATTCCCCGGAGTGGCAATAAGATGAACCTGGTTTACCGAGCTGGTACTCTCCTGGCAAGAGAGGAAGAATTAAAGAAAGGAGGGAAAAAAAAAAAAAACAAACCAAAAAACACTGACTGTGTTTGTGACTGGAGGGCTGAGCTGAGAAGGAAATCCCTTATGCATCCAACAGATGGGTTGCACATGCATGACTAAACCATCTTTGAAAGCCAGGGACTGGCAGGTTTCTACCGTCTTATGAGAAGTGAAACCAGGCACAAGCAGGAACCAGTTCAACCCTGCTTTTTACTGGCATAACGCCAGCACTCTGTGTTACTACCAACAGGTTCTACAGCCTGTTCCCAGCTGAGCATGGATGCTGCTGGTGAACACTGGTTTCAAAAGGACACAAATACATACGCTAATTTTTTTTTTTTAAGTATTTTGGTTTTACATGAAGTTATACATTTTTATTTAAGTGATTAAAAACATACCAATATTTTAATTAATAAATTAAAAACAATTAACTATAATTAAATTAATAAACTAATCAATAGTTTTTAAGATTTCAATCAAACTCTTACTGCTAAAATTATCCTTTTCAAACCGTGAGGCTTTTCTCACACTTGTTTGAATTTTGACCTTGTAGGTTTTCATTCCAACTATTCAAGGCACAGTAACTTAGTCATATAAAATTCCCATATTTAGTTTCATTCAGGATTCCTGCATATTACTGGATTGCTTCTGCTTTCTTCTACTGATGAGTAGATTATTGAGTCCTGTTTTTAAAGACCCAGGTTATCCATGAAGAACTCCCTCCAACCCAAGGCTGCCTCTTTCATTTCAGCCTAAAATGCCATACAGGAACATGTACTCCTGAATAGATTAATTGATTTTGGAGTACCAACAGATAAACCTCAACATCACTTTAACTGATCCAGGATATTTAGTTCTTTGCAGCAAAACGGATATAGCTAATTGGTGTGAAAGGCAGTTGTGCTTTGTACCATTAATATCTTGTCCATTTCTGTCTGAAGTCTAACCTCCTTCCTGTGGTATAGGAACTCGAATAGAATTGAGAGTTGGTAAAGATTAGTTCAGGACGCACAATCTCTACTTCGCATTATATACTACAGTTAATGGCATTTATTAGTCATTATCTATGTATGCCAGACACATTACAGGTGCTATAAAGAATGAATGAATTATAAATCAGAAGAAACAATTTTACTTCAAGTATATGTATATTTTCTCAAATAGATATAGAATATTCTCACAAGTTCTGTTTATACTGTAATTTTTAAATGCGTCGAAAATAAAAAATAAGGTCTAGGTTGCAAATAAACTATAATAAATAAAGGAAAGGAAGCTTAAGTCTAGATCCCCAATGTAAATATCCTACTGTATACTTTTTTATGTATAAAACCACATTTGAAATGTTTTCTTTGTAATAAAAATGAATCAGAATCATATAACTTCCCCCACCAAAAGAACTGGACCTTGCTTCTTGTTTCAAAGAATGCAATATTCTTTTTTGTTGCATGAGATACTGTGAAGGCTCTCAAAAAGTCTCCTGGTGTATGTTTAGTAAACAATTTTCAGAGTAGAATGTTTCACATGGATGTTTAAGATGATATATTTCCATAATTTACAGATATTTATAATTCTTTCCACCACTAAAATAAACCACATTTCTACAATATTTAACATGTTAACATATGAATATTTTAAACAGAGTCTAAAGTATCTTTTCTTTTCCTCTTCCTAGCTTTTTTTTCCTTTTTAAAAAATTAATTATCTGCTTTACCATTTTACCCAATGTTTTTCCTGCAAGAAAAACAGCATGGTGGAAATAATATGAGTTTCTGGCACCAGATAGAGCTCAATTCAAATCACATGTCAACTCCTCACACACTATGTGACATTGGCTTCCATTTCTTCTACTAGAAAGAACGCAGCACATAAAGAGAATTCAAGACAGGATCTTTTTCCTCCTGACTGATATATTAATATGCTTTAATTTTTTGTATAGTTCAAAACTTCTCACTGCCACCCTTGACACTAGTTTTGACAAAAAGAATACCTGTTATTTGTACATTCTTTCTTTCCTACAATCTTAATTAACTGGCTTTAATGTTATTTCACTACTAAATTCACAGGCCAAGTTTTGCTGTGATGAAAACAGAGACTATGGTTTCCCTACCCTTTTCACTGGAAACTTCTAAGTCTCTTTGCTCTAAATAAGTCCATGGTTTTTCAGAATAATACATTTAAAAATTACTTCATACGTAATATGTAAAAAGTGACATCACTCATTGATATAATCGCTTAGTAAACATACCTAAAGAAATGTTTCAGAAGTCATAATACGTAGTATTACACCATGGAATTATGCCATGAAATAATACCAATACCCCAGAGGTGTTTACTAAAAGCTAGATAGGCTTCCAAGTTTTGGATGACCTAGACGATTATATTAGCAATCACATTCAGGCAGCTACTTTGAGGTGTTTCACATACATCATTTACTCACTTCAAGAAATCTAAAAAATACCTTTAATTAACCAATTGTATTAGTGAGAACAGTAGGTTTCAGGCTTTGGAATATCAGAGTGGAGGGAGTTTAAATCCCATTTCACATCATTCAGGAGCAAACCACTGCCTAGAGCAGCAGGAGACATGATAATGTGTCACGTTTAGGTAAAGGGAGTCTGCAGTGCCACTGTAGGCCCAGGGCCTTCCTTGGCTTCAGCAGGATGTAGAGAAATAGGAAAGCCCCTTAGGATGAACAAGAAAGGTAGCTGAGAATTAAGGATCAGTATGTCTGCTAGGAGACCGTCTCGGTGCGGGTTCAGGGCGATCCTAACGCAGAGACAGAGATGGACAGTGGGAAGCAGAGGTCCAGCTGAAGGACGATGGTGACCATCATCCAGAGCTGAGGCACCCTGCACAGGCTGCAGAGACTGGCCGAGGTCTTAGCAGCAATTACATTAATAACCATATCAAGAGAACAGAAGGGAGCAAATACACCAGATATCTTGCCACATAAGTTTCCCCTTGCACCCAGATGCCCAGGAGAAAAGTTAAGAAAATCAGAGAATATTGAAAGAGAGTTGGAACTTAGAATTTATTGAATACATAATTGACCACAAGAGGCTGTTTTAAACTGAAAGAGACTAACCTTGAAATGCTGAGACTAATTTTTTTCCCCTCCTGGGAGAGAGAATAGCAGCCCATGGTAAGTTAAGTTCCCTAAAGAGAAACAAAGTCAAATTTCTGCATATTAAATTTTAAATATGAAAATTTTGACAGCCCCTTCCCTCAGTGCTTTTAAATTTACTTCCCTCCAATGGAACTTGTCCTGGACAAGCCATCAAGACCTCTGCCATCTTTCTGAAGGAAGTTTCTCCTTGGACAGTCCCTGATGAAACAGGAGTTTCCTTACAAATGGGTAGCAATATTCTAATGTAAGACCTTGCCCTTGGCCCCTACCTAATTGCATCAGGGCATATCAGACCTTGAAGCAGCTAATTTCTGAATTAATGGCCTGTGAGGAGTCAGGTACAAAGGATCCATATAAGCAAGGATAATATATTGAACCAATCAGATTCTCTCACCACAGGATGACAGTTGGATGGATCAAGGGCAGAAGCAGCATCAAAAGTGAAAAAAGGGGGGCTTTCCTGGTGGCGCAGTGGTTGAGAATCTACCTGCTAATGCAGGGGACACGGGTTCGAGCCCTGGTCTGGGAAGATCCCACATGCCGCGGAGCAACTGGGCCCGTGAGCCACAACTATTGAGCCTGCGCGTCTGGAGCCTGTGCTCCGCAACAAGAGAGGCCGCGATAGTGAGAGGCCCGCGCACCGCGATGAAGAGTGGCTCCCGCTCGCCGCAATTAGAGAAAGCCCTCGCACAGAAACGAAGACCCAACACAGCCAAAATAAATAAATTAATTAATTAATTATTTTAAAAAAGTGAAAAGAGGAAAGGAGAACAGTGTTCAGATACTATTGAGTGACATAAGTGATGGCTGTGGTAGGTAGAATAACGACCTTCCAAAGATACTCACATCCTAATCTCTAGAACCTGTGACTATGTTGTTACATGGCAAAGGGGAATTAAGTTTGCAGAAGAAGTTTTGCTAATCAGCTGCACTTAAAGAGATTATCCTGTATTGTCCTGGTGAGTACAATGTAATCACAAAGGTCCTAAAAATGGAAGAGGAAAATGTAACCATGCAACAGAAAACCAGAGAGATGGCAGCGTGAGAAGAAATCAGCCCGTGTTGCTGGCTTTCAAGAGGGAGGAAAGGGGCCATGAGACAAGGAAAGGACTTCTGATCTATAGCACTGTAACATACTAAATCTGTGTTATGCCAATAAATATATAGTAATTTGTCACACTAACAAGAGAAAACTAACACAGTGAGTTAGCTGTGAAGAGCCCCCAGCTGAGAGGCAAACAATACTCAGCCTTTGGGGCTGCCTTGGCTCTGGACCTTCCCTTCCACTGCCCAAACTATCTTCTAAATGCCTTGAATTCTTGCTGAAACCCAGGCTCTTCCTGAGTTCCCCTAAATGTACTACCTTTATTTGTCTTTTACGGGTAGTTCCATGATACACTCCCCAAGTGATTCACTCTGCCAAAAACTAAAAATGCTAAGAAGCATTTTTGTAAGTTGTGATTAACATTATTTATTAATTACTACTTTGCATGTCCATTTCATTAGTCGCCAGATTCATTTCACTGAAATGAAAAATGAGCTCTATCGTGAGAAATGCACAATTTCCGTTAGACTTTATGATATAATGAAATTATCTCAGGACTCCCATTATAACCTTCATAATTGTGTAGGATTCTGAAAAGAAATTTTAGACAGAAGAGCTAAAAATATAAAGAATAGATGGCACACTGTATAAAAATATATATGAATTGGGTGAATAAATATGATTCCACCTCATAATAATGAAAGGTGGGATTAAGAGAAAATGTTACAATATAACCCTCATCATCATTCTAACTTCACTATCTTTATTGGGTAAATTCATGTAACTTCAATACTAATGCAGGCAGGAAAAGAGATTCACTGTCCCCTCAACTGCTTTAGATATTCACAAAATCAGTTTTACTTTTAGTTGAACTTTGCAATGTGGGATGGTTTTTTGTTTTTTTTTTTTATTGTGTTCCATGGGCTTGTGAAATACATGTTCCCTAGCAACTTAGACTGTCTCGTTTCTAAAAGACGCATTAACACAAAAGTATGCTATAATTTTCTTTCTTGGTCACTTTCAAGGATGAAAGTTCCCTTAAGAAATTTTACAATTCAAAAGTAAAATCTTGGGCTTTCCTGGTGGCGCAGTGGTTGGGAATCCGCCTGCCAATGCAGGGGACGTAGGTTCGAGCCCTCGTCCGGGAGGATCCCACATGCCGCCGAGCAATTGAGCCCGTGCGCCACGGCTGCTGAGCCTGCGCTCTGGAGCCTGCGAGCCACAGGTACTGAAGCCGGCGTGCCACAACCGCTGAAGCCCATGCGTCTGGAGCCTGTGCTCCGCAGCGGGAGAGGCCACCACAGCGAGAGGCCTGCGCAGCGCAACGGGGATTAGCCCCCGCTCGCCGCAATTAGAGAGGGCCCGCGTGCAGCAAAGAAGACCCAACACAGCCAAAATTAAAATAAATAAATTTATTTAAAAAAATAAATAAATACAGTCTTTCTTTTAATTTATCATAAATCTCATCATCATCTAAGCTGGCCAACACAGAGAGATGTTGAGATATGGGAAGAGCCCTTTATCTAAGATAAAGAGTAACTAGTGACACTAAATCGGAATTGATGTTGGAATACATTTTACCAAAAACAAAGAAAAAAAAAACAACACCTACCTTCCTCCTTTGAAAATTAGCTGAATTTTAAAAAGTGAACTTTGCCATAAAAAATATGCAGTGTTTCCTAGTTAACCCCTAAGCTCTTCAAACTCTCTCCTCTTCCCCTTTGATTAAAAAAGTGAATAACACAATCTCTTAAACAAAAGTCAAGCTTTTAAAATGCATTAGTTCTATTATACTGTCAGTTACATCAGCTAACACAGTTGGGTAAAAAAGGAATGCCAACACCAACTGCTGAAATATATTAATCCAATACAGTCTGTGTAAATTTATGAAGATATAAGCGCTCATCTCATAAGATGAAAGGCATTATATTAATATCATTAAAAGAATCAGATCTGATAGTCTACAACTTCATTTTAGGTAAATTACAGCACCCCCCTCCCTTTTTTTTCTTTCCCCAATAACCTAGTTTTGTTTTGTTTTTTTTTTTAATTGGGGTATACGTGCTTTACAATGTTGTGTTAGTTTCTGCTGTACAATGAAGTGAATCAGGTCTATGTACACATATATCCCCTCCCTCTTGGACCTCCCTACCCCACCATACTACCTTTGAAATTTTTATAGCTTCAGATTTCTATTTTGCTACCTTTAAGCATATGCAAACATCATCTAACATATAAGTATCATGTTTATTATGTATTTCCTACTTCTCTTAACCACAATGTTAGTGTCAAGAGGACAGAGACTTTTGCCCATTTTGTTCACTGGTACAGTCCAGCACATAGTATAGTGCCTGGCATGCAGTGAGCACTCAGTAAATATTGATGGCATGAATGACTGAATGGACAGTGACACTGGTACTACGTCAGGCTTTTCTAGGAATGTGAATGCTTACTATAACGAGGGCTTCCTTGCATTTTAAAATCAATATCTACTCTGAACCAAAAACAAACGACGCTATGTAAGGACCTGTGCAGTTACATAATGAAATATAAACACAACACCTAAATGATAATTAGATTCTAATAATAAATACACAAAATAAAGAAATGATCAATATGAGGAAGAGTATTAGAGGTACAGAAAATTGTGTTGTCAGAATTCAGAGGAAATTAAATCACATGGGTTATGACAGTCAAAAACATGGTAAAAGATGGTATTACAGCCACGCTTCAGATGCAATGTGCATTAATAAGGAGAGAAAGAAATCTGAATGTGTGTGATACAAGGAATTATTGGACAATATTGAAAAGCAAACTGAGATACTATTATGAAGAGCTATAAAATTCAGGGTATTGGTTTGTATTTTACTATGGAGTCAACGCCAAGCTGTTTTAGACTGACTCCTAGCTCAGAACTTCCAGTGCCTATTACAGCAATTAGTACATAGGAAGAACTAAAACTATAACATGGGCTTGTTTACTACAAACATCATCCAAATATATATATATATACACACACACACACACACATACATATACATACACACGTAATTATGTACATATATGCACATACGCATATACAATATATCTTGTTCTCAGATTTACAGTGCATGCTTTTCCTGTGATAACTACATTAAACAGGCATTCTAACATCAAACACAAGAGTTTGATAATACGTTCCTTACTCCTTCTATTCATTCTATTGATATGATATAGCTTCTTAGCTGGGACAGCATCATGTTTCAAATGGGACATTATCTTGAGGAAGATTATTTAGGAAGAATTAAGTCAGAATTGACGACCCTTCCACAGCATATACTGCTACTTGCCCTAGTTCCTAGTAACAAGAATTTGATGGTGACACTTTTGAACAACATACTAAAAATGTAAGAAGGAACAGAACAAGTGACAACCATAAACATGCCTGTTCACTTTCTCCATACTACACATAGGAACAGGTGATTACTTTTAACCAAAAATACAAGTGAAATACTAGGGGTCATTGCTGGAATAGGGAAAATAACTCTAACAAAGACTAAGGTGAGCATGAAAAAGATTCACATCAAGAATTCTTCAGTTTTTAGGTTGGAGACATCGCACACATATGGTAAGTTTTAAGTTTCTCTTAGAATACTTAGAATTAAAACAACAAAAATATTCAGAATATTAAGATATGTATAAAAGCTACCTACTTGGCTTTTTGTTTGTCTTTAATTCCAGAAGTAACTTATTAAACTATCTTGTTTCCCTTTAAATATCTGGAGCTGTATATGAATTGTTTATGTATTTTGACCAGAAAATGCATATGCAATTAAAAGTAAAAGAGATCATACTAGATTTTATTAAAATTAAATTAAAAAATAATTAACCATAGGCTGAGTGAGTGGCTTGTTTAATGTCCCTAACCCCAAACGACCTAAATTCATTTCACTGCCAACAAAAGAATTTTAAAAAGCAGCAGTTCAATTTGCCCTTAACCATCATACCTTATTAACAAATGGCTTTTCTAAAGTAAAATTGCTAGGTATCAACGCTGAGATGCAATTTTTTACAACTTTGTATTCATTTAAAGAATTTCAGACATTTATTCTTACCTCAAATTCTTCAGTTTTTCTAGAGCTGTTTTGCAACCTCAGCACTACGGACATTTTCACCAGATAATTCTTTGTTGTGTGGTGACGCCCTGTGCACTATGGGATGTTTAGCAGCATCCTCAGCCTCTACACACTAGATGCCAGGAGCACTCACCCCCTCTCCCTCCAGCTGTGATAATCACAGATGTTCCCAAGTATTGACAAATGTCTCCTGGGGGACAAAACTGCCCTAAGCTGAGAACCACTGCTCTAGATATAAAGACATTAATGAAGTCTTCAGGAAAAAAAAGCAGCAGCTCTATGTTGCATATTGAGAGTGCACAGTAGCAAATAATGAATGGTCTTTTATGCCATTCATCTTCATTCTAGAGAAGAAGCCAACACTTGGCTACATCACTTATGAGTTTTTAGCTTCCCTTTCCTCTGTGCAGCTCACAGGCAAGAAGAGAGCATAGCCACTACCCATCACTCTCTCTGTAATTAGTATTACCAAACCATCTGATTTCTATTTGGGGAAATAATAACTAATAATTTAGCCTTCAAGTGCGAGCATAACTTAAAAGTGTTAATTATTGATTGCTAATGGAACAGATTTGTAAGGTAAAAAAATTTTTAATAGTCTTTCACCATTCATGTTTGTGAAACAATAGAACTTCACTTAAAAATCTGTTAATAAAATACTGAAAGTCATCCTAAGATTAGAAATCGCCTTAGAGTTTATTCTGTACCTTTGAAAATGAATGTAATTAACCACTGTCTTAAAAAAATAGCTTCTTCTTTAAAATCTCCAGTAGGTGGGTAAAGGGGGTCCACAGTTTCTACTGACAGTACATTCTGTAGTCAAGTAGATTTCCTTCTACTAAGAAAAAAAAAGTGTTTTTCCCCTCAAAATAATAACAATCTCAGGTTGCTGACATAACTGTGGTAACTGATTTAGTTACAACATATCATCATTGAGGGAATAAGGCAACTCTAAATAAAACCAGAAAATATGAAATAAAAATAAATAGCTTTATTTGAAAAGTAATTATATTACCTTTATAAAATAGTTATATTACTTTTATAAAGTAATATTACTTTTACAAAAGTAATATAAATATAAAGCTACATTTTTTAAAGTAATAAGCATTTAACTTCTTCATAGCATCTATTATTGCTCTCACATTTCTTGTTACACTCCCTTTTACCCCTGTTACATTTCTATAAGGAAGGGAGAGTGTTACCATTTACCTCAGTTGACAAGCAGGTAAAGAGAAATCTAATATCATCCAGCTACTTAACAGAGTAGAAAAGAAGATTCCCCAACCCTGTTGCTGCCTCTGCATCTTGCTGATTCCCTAATCACAATCCCCAATGATTAATTATATTCTGTTTTACAGTATCTTTTTTTGTAAACAGGTTAATAGATTAAACTCTCTACCACCTAGAAAATGAATATTCTATTTACATAAAGATGGCATGCCCACAATGTCAAAGTCAAAGCATCAGTCTGTTAATCCCATGAGTTACTAATGAAAAGAAATTCTTCACTTAAAACAGAAACCATTAATTATGTTATAGAAACTATTAATTATGTAAATACTAACTTAATTAAGAGCTCTGAATGCTCAATATTTAGACACATTTCATATTTACATCTTTGAGAGCATATTAAAATATGAAGGTACTGATTTCAACATAACTTTAACTTATGAAATCATAATAGTGAATCAAAAGCCAGGAAATTCTATGATAATACCTTTGAAGATTGATTCTACTTCAAAAATAAACTTCCAGGAAAAATTAATCAATAAATTTCTTAAATATTTTTACACATTCTAGACTAACATGTTAGAAATGCAGACAGAATTTACTTTTAAGATGAAAGTCTTGGGAGGAAGAACCAAGATGGTGGAGTAGAAGGACATGCTCTCATTCCCTCTTGCGAGAACACCAGAATCACAACTAACTGCTGAACAATCATCGACAGGAAGACACTGGAACTCATGAAAAAAGATACCCCACATCCAAAGACAAAGGAGAAGCCACAATGAGACGGCAGGAGGGGTGCAATCACAGTAAAATCAATTCCCATAACTGCTGGGTGGGTGACTCACAGACTGGAGAACACTTATACCACAGAAGTCCACCCACTGGAGTGAAGGTTCTGAGCCCCACGTCAGGCTTCCCAACCTGGGGGTCTGGCAATGGGAGGAGGAATTCCTAGAGAAACAGACTTTGAAGCATAGTAGGAATTGATTGCAGGACTTTGACAGGACTGGGGGAAACAGAGACTCCACTCTTGGAGGGCACACACAAACAAGTGTGTGCATCGGGACCCAGGGGAAGGAGCAGTGACCCCAAGGGAGACTGAACCAGACCTACCTGGTAGTGTTGGAGGGTCTCCTGCAGAGGTGGGGGGTGGCTGTGGCTCACCGTGGGGACAATGACGCTGACAGCAGAAGTTCGAGGACGTACTCCTTAACATGAGCCCTCCCAGAGTCTGGCATTAGCCCCACCAAAGAGCCCAGTTAGGCCCCAGTGTTGGGTTCCCTCAGGCCAAACAACCAACAGGGAGGGAACATAGCCACACCCATCAGCAGTCAAGCGGACTAAAGTTTTACTGAGGTCTGCCCACCAGAGCAACAGTCAGCTCTACCCACTACCAGTCCCTCCCATCAGGAAATTTACACAAGCCTCTTAGATAGCCTCATCCACCGGAGGGCAGACAGCAGAAGCAAGAAGAATTACAATCCTGCAGCCTGTGGAACAAAAACCACATTCACAGAAAGACAGACAAGATGAAAAGGCAGAGGGCTATGTACCAGATGAAGGAACAAGATAAAACCCCAGAAAAACAACTAAATGAAGTGGAGATAGGCAACCTTCCAGAAAAAGAGTCCAGAATAATGATAGTGAAGATGATCCAGGACCTTGGAAAAAGAATGGAGGCAAAGATCGAGAAGATGCAAGAAATATTTAACAAAGACCTAGAAGAATTAAAGAACAAACAAACAGAGATGAACAATATAATAACTGAAATGAAAAATACACTACAAGGAATCAATAGCAGAATAACTGAGGCAGAAGAACGGATAAGTGACCTGAAAGACAGAATGGTGGAATTCACAGCTGCGGAACAGAATAAAGAAAAAAGAATGAAAAGAAATGAAGACAGGCTAAGAGACATCTGGGACAACATTAGAAACAACAACATTCGCATTATAGGGGTCCCAGAAGGAGAAGGGAGAGAGAAAGGACGAGAGAAAATATTTGAAGAGATTATAGTTGAAAACTTCCCTAACATGGGAAAGGAAACAGCCACCCAAGTCCAGGAAGCACAGCGAGTCCCATACAGGATAAACCCAAGGAGAAACATGCCAAGACACATAGTAATCAAAATGGCAAAAATTAAAGACAAAGAAAAATTACTGAAAGCAGTAAGGGAAAAATGACAAATAATATACAAGGAACTCCCATAGGGTTAACAGCTTATTTCTCAGCAGAAACTGTACAAACCAGAAGGGAGTGGCATGATATACTTAAAGTGATGAAAGGGAAGAACCTACAACCAAGATTACTCTACCCAACAAGGATCTCATTCAGATTCGATGGAGAAATCAAAAGCTTTAAACACAAGCAAAAGCTAAGAGAATTCAGAACCACCAAACCAGCTCTAAAACAAATGCTAAAGGAACTCCTCTAAGAGGGAAACACAAGAGAAGAAAAGGACCTACAAAAACAAACCCAAAACAATTAAGAAAATGGTCAAAGGAATATACATATCGATAATTACCTTAAACGTGAATGGATTAAATGCTCCAACCAAAAGACACAGGCTTGCTGAATGGATACAAAAACAAGACCCATATATATGCTGTCTACAAGAGACCCACTTCAGACCTAGGGACACATACAGCCTGAAAGTGAGGGGATGGAAAAAGATATTCCATGCAAATGGAAATCCAAAGAAAGCTGGAGTAGCAATACTCATATCAGATAAAATAGACGTTAAAATAAAGAATCTTACAAGAGACAACGAAGGACACTACATAATGATCAAGGGATCAATCCAAGAAGAAGATATAACAATTATAAATATATATGCACCCAACATAGGAGCACCTCGATACATAAGGCTAACATCTATACATAACTGCTAACATCTCTAAAAGAGGAAATCAACAGTAACACAATAATAGTGGGGGACTTTAACACCTCACTAGCACCAACGGACAGTTCATCCAAAATGAAAATAAATAAAGAAACATAAGCTTTAAATGACACAATAGACCAGATAGATTTAATTGATATTTATAGGACATTCCATCCAAAAACAGCAGATTACACTTTCTTCTAGAGTGCGCACAGAACATTCTCCAGGATAGATCACATCTTCGGTCATAAATCAAGCCTCAGTAAATTTAAGAAAATTGAAATCATATCAAGCATCTTTTCTGACCACAACGCTATGAGATTAGAAATCAATTACAGGGAAAAAAACGGAAAAAACACAAACACATGGAGACTAAACAATACGTTATTAAATAACCAAGAGATCACTGAAGAAATCAAAGAGGAAATCAAAAAATACCTAAAGACAAATGACACTGAAAACATGATGATCCAAAACCTATGGGATGCAGCAAAAGTAGTTCTAAGAGGGAAGTTTACAGCTATACAAAGCCTACCTCAAGAAACAAGAAAAATCTCAAATAAACAATCTAAACTTACACCTGAAGTAACTAGAGAAAGAAGAACAAACAAAACCCAAAGTTAGCAGAAGGAAAGAAATCATAAAGATCAGAGCAGAAATAAATGAAATAGAAACAAAGAAAACAATAGCAAAGATCAATAAAACTAAAAGGTGGTTCTTTGAGAAGATAAACAAAATTGATAAACCATTAGCCAGACTCATCAAGAAAAAGAGGGAGAGGACTCAAATCAATAAAATTAGAAATGAAAAAGGAGAAGTTACAACAGACACCGCAGAAATACAAAACATCCTAACAGACTACTACAAGCAACTCTATGCCAATAAAATGGACAACCTGGAAGAAATGGACAAATTCTTAGAAAGGTATAACCTTCCAAGACTGAACCAGGAAGAAATAGAAAATATGAACAGAACAATCACAAGTAATGAAATTGAAACTGTGATTTAAAATCTTCCAACAGGGGCTTCCCTGGTGGCGCACTGGTTGAGAATCTGCCTGCCAATGCAGGGGACACGGGTTCGAGCCCTGGTCTGGGAAGATCCCACATGCCGCGGAGCAACTGGGCCAGTGAGCCACAACTACTGAGCCTGCGCGTCTGGAGCCTGTGCTCCGCAACAAGAGAGGCCGCGATAGTGAGAGGCCCGCGCACCGCGATGAAGAGTGGCCCCCGCTCGCCGCAACTGGAAAAAGCCCTCACACAGAAACGAAGACCCAACACAGCCAAAAATAAAAATAATAAATAAATAATAAATAAAAAATTTTTTAAAAAAATAAAAATAAAAATAAATCTTCCAACAAACAGAAGTCCAGGACCAGATGGCTTCACAGGTGAATTCTATCAAACATTTAGAGAAGATCTAACACCCATCCTTCTCAAACTCTTCCAAAACATTGCAAAGGAACACTCCCAAACTTATTCTATGAGGCCACCATCACCCTGATACCAAAACCAGACAAAGATACTACAAAAAAAGAAAATTACAGACCAATATCACTGATGAATATAGATGCAAAAATCCTCAACAAAATACTAGCAAACAGAATCCAACAACACATTAAAAGGATCATACACCACGATCAAGTGGGATTTATCCCAGGGATGCAAGGATTCTTCACTATACGCAAATCAATCAATGTGATACACCATATTAACAAATTGAAGAATAAAAACCATACGATCATCTCAATAGATGCAGAAAAAGCTTTTGACAAAATTCAACACGCATTTCTGATAAAAATTCTCCAGAAAGTGGGCATAGAGGGAACCTACCCCAACGTAATAAAGGCAATATACAACAAACCCACAGCAAACATCATTCTCAATGGTGAAAAACTGAAAGCATTTCCTCTAAGATCAGGAACGAGACAAGGATGTCCACTCTCACCACTATTATTCAACATAGTTTTGGAAGTCCTAGCCATGGCAATCAGAGAAGAAAAGGAAATAAAAGGAATGCAAATTGGAAAAGAAGAAGTAAAACTGTCACTGTCTGCAGATGACATGATACTATACATAGAGAATCCTAAAAATGCCACCAGAAAACTGCTAGAGCTAATCAATGAATTTGGTAAAGCTGCAGGATACAAAATTAATGCACAGAAATCTCTTGCATTCCTATACACTAATGATGAACAATCTGAAAGAGAAATTAAGGAAACACTCCCATTTACCATTGCAACAAAAAGAATAAAATACCTAGGAATAAACCTACCTAGGGAGACAAAAGACCTGTATGCAGAAAACTATAAGACACTGATGAAATAAATTAAAGATGATACCAACAGATGGACAGATATACCATGTTCTTGGATTGGAAGAATCAATATTGTGAAAATGACTATACTACCCAAAGCAATCTACAGATTCAATGCAATCCCTATCAAATTACCAGTGGCATTTTTTACAGAACTAGAACAAATCAGGTTAAAATTTGTATGGAAACACAAAACACCCCGAAGAGCCAAAGCAGTCTTGAGGGAAAAAAACGGAGCTGGAGGAATCAGACTCCCTGACTTCAGACTATACTACAAAGCTACACTAATCAAGACAATATGGTACTGGCACAAAAACAGAAACATAGATCAATGGAACAAGATAGAAAGCCCAGAGATAAACCCACACACCTATGGTCAACTACTCTATGACAAAGGAGGCAAGGATATACAATGGAGAAAAGACAGTCTCTTCAGTAAGTGGTGCTGGGAAAACTGGACAGCTACATGTAAAAGAATGAAATTAGAACACTCCCTAACACCATACACAAAAATAAACTCAAAATGGATTCGAGACCTAAATGTAAGACTGGACACTATAAAACTCTCAGAGGAAAACATAGGCAGAACACTATTTGACATAAATCACAGCAAGATCTTTTTTGATCCACCTCCTACAGTAATGGAAATAAAAACAAAAATAAACAAATGGGACCTAATGAAACTTCAAGGCTTTTGCACAGCAAAGGAAACCATACACAAGACAAAAAGACAACCCTCAGAATGGGAGAAAATATTTGCAAACGAATCAACGGACAAAGGATTAATCTCCAAAATATATAAACAGCTCATGCAGCTCAATATTAAAGAAACAAACAACCCAATCCAAAATGGGCAGAGGACCTAAATAGACATTTCTCCAAAGAAGACATACAGATGGCTAAGAAGCACATGAAAAGCTGCTCAACATCACTAATTATTAGAGAAATATAAACCAAAACTACAATGAGGTATCACCTCACACCAGTTAGAATGGGCATCACCAGAAAATCTACAAACAACAAATGCTGGAGAGGGTGCGGAGAAAAGGGAACCCTCTT
The DNA here is from genome assembly GCF_965194825.1 of Balaenoptera physalus. Taxonomy (NCBI): domain Eukaryota; kingdom Metazoa; phylum Chordata; class Mammalia; order Artiodactyla; family Balaenopteridae; genus Balaenoptera; species Balaenoptera physalus. The sequence continues at coordinate 25,288,646 of NC_138887.1, forward strand.
GCACTGTTGGTGGGAATGTAAATTGATACAGCCACTATGGAGAACAGTATGGCGGTCCCTTACAAAACTAAACATAGAATTACCATATCATCCAGCAATCCCACTACTGGGCATATACTCAGAGAAAACCATAATTCAAAAAGACACATGCACCCCAATGTTCATTGCAGCACTATTTACAATAGCCAGGTCATGGAAGCAACCTAAATGCCCATCAACAGATGAATGGATAAAGAAGATGTGGTACATATATACAGTGGAATATTACTCAGCCATAAAAAGGAACGAAATTGGGTCATTTGTTGAGACGTGGATGGATCTAGAGACTGTCATACAGAGTGAAGTAAGTGAGAAGAGAAAAACAAATATCATATATTAACGCATGTATGTGGAACCTAGAAAAATCGTACAGATGAACCGGTTTGCAGGGCAGAAGTTGAGACACAGATGTAGAGAACAAACGTATGGACACCAAGGGGGAAAAGCCGTGGGGGGGTGGGGATGGTGGTGTGATGAATTGGGCGATTGGGATTGACATGTATACACTGACGTGTATAAAATAGATGACTAATAAGAACCTGCTGTATAAAAAAATAAATAAAATAAAATTCAGAAATTAAAAAAAACAACTAAAAAAAAAAAAGATGAAAGTCTTATAATAACAAGGTGACAAGCATCATTTCAACTCTCTTAGATAACAAGAGGGATACAATAGTCTCTGTTAACAAAAAGTTTGTATTTCCCTAACATCCTTCATTATAAGAAGACACAACACATTAAGACTGAAATAGAAGGGGAAATATGGAGCAATGTCAAATAATGTGGGTGAGGTTTCAAAATGCATATATTGTTAACACTGGAAGAACAGCCATTGTACCTTACAGGGACATAAGAGGAGTCTGGGAGACTTACAAAACATCAAACAAAGCTGTAAGAAAGACCTGACATTATACACTGGGGGGAAAGGCACAGGAAAGAAAATGTAGCCTGTAATTTGTGTGATGTCCAAAGGCTGCAAATGTCTCTACATTCAGCCATGGGGAGCAGAATATACAGAGCAAGCTGGGCCTTTCCTGTCCTTGGGCCTCAGGGCTAGGACGAGGTTGAGGCAAGTGAGGCAGAGAGAGCACAAAATTTTAGGAGCCCCTAACTCACTCTAAGGATCGTGCAAGTTTATGACCCTCAGAACAAGTGCGCCTCCTTAAAGTTTTCACCTTCAGTGCATCATGTGCCTCACCTCAGCCCAGGTTCTGCTAGTTCCCTGTCCCCACCTATTCCCTGCCAGGAATAAGAGACCTATTTGGAATGAGGAGAAACTCTACCTCTTCCCAAAATATGATCTTCACATCTGCTTCCTAATACCAAATATGTTCTGCTCCAGGGCTCAAAGAGTTACCAAAGACTTAAATAACCAAGTGGAAATGATAACTATCAATCCCTTCCTTTTGTAATAAAAAGGAGTCTACAAGAAGGTCTCGGATTCCTAAAGGGAAAGGCGGGAGTGTGAATAAAATAGCACACAAAGGAGACAACTAACCTCCGGGATGATTATAATTTGCTTCCACCATTGTGGTTTGCTTTCCCCAGGGCAGAGGCAATCAAGTGCAGCAACTGAGGATTTCTGACATATTTGCAAAGTTCCATTTCCTTTTAATATAACTTTTTGCAGATTCAGCAAGGCGTTTTATAGAAAAAATAAAGAGCAGTTTCTATTCATCAATTTATTTTTAGAAACCTTTTGCATAAAGCAAATTCTTATTGTTATAGAAACCACTGATTTAGAATATCTGGTCATTTAGATACTGGTTGAAATTTTGGTATAACTTTATCATGAAATAATTTATTAATGTATTAAATGAAAAAATGGTTGCTAGTGAATGTTTTATGAACTTAACCTTGTTTCCAAAATATTAAGACCACTTTAATTTCTAAAATGTCATCTATTTATTAACATATGATTATCATCCTATCCACTTGCCAGCACAACAGCTAAAAAAGTTTGTGTTTGTGTGTGTGTGTGTTTAAAAGTAATAAAATGCCCTCACTTTACTGAAAGAAATTGGAGAAGACATAAACAAATGGAAAGACATCCTGTGTTCATGGAACGGGAGAATTAATATTGTTAAAATGGCCATACTAACCAAAGCCATCTTCAGATTCAACACAATTGCCATCAAAATACCAAATGCATTCTTTACAGAAGTAGAAGAAATAATCCAAAAATTTGTTTGGAACCACAAAAGACCCCAAATAGCCAAATCAATCCTGAGAACAAAGAACAAAACTGGTAGTATCACACTTGCTGCTTTCAAACTATACTACAAAGCCATGGTAATGAAAAACAGTACAGTACTGGCACAAAAATAAACACATAGACAACTGTAACAGAATAGAGAGCCCAGAATTAAATCCCAATACATACGATCAACTACTATTCAACAAGAGAGCCAAGAACACCCAAGGGGGAAAGGTTAGTCTCTTCATTGAATGATGCTGGGAAAACTGGAAAAACACATGCAGGACAGTGAAACTGGACCTCTATCTCACACCATTCACAAAAATTAACTCGAAATGGAACAAAGACTTAAACTAAGACCTGATATCACAAAAATCCTAGAAAACATAGGCAAGAGGCTCACTGATATTGGTCTTGGCAATGAATCTTTGGGCACAATGCCAACAGCACAAACAACAAAAGCAAAAATCATCAAATGGGACTACATCAAATTCAAAAGCTTCTGCACAGCAAAAAAAAAGCAATTAAAATGAAAAGGTAGCCTACAGAAGGGAGAAAAATTGGCAAACTAAATATCAGAAAGGGGTTAGTTTTTAAATATATTTTGCATATTAACACAACTTAATAACAACAATAACAAAAATAATCCAATGGAAGAAAAGGGCAGAAGAAATAGAAATTTTTTCCAAAGAGGTCATCAAAATGAGCAACAGGCACATGATAAGATGCTCAACCTTATTAATCATCAGGGAAATGCAAATAAAAATCACAAAAAGCTATCACCTCACACTTGTTAGAATGGCTATCATCAAGTAGACAAGAGACAACAAGTGCTGGCACGTACTGGTGAAAAAGTAATCCTTACACACTATTGGTGGGAAGTAAATTAGTCCAAAAACTATGGAAAACAATATGGAGGTTCCTCAAAAAATTAAAAATAGACCTACCATATGAACCAGCAATTCTGCTTCTGGGGATATACCCAAAGGAAAGAAAATAGGAGTTTGATGAGACATATGTACCTTCATGTTTATTTGCAGCACTATTCACAATAGCCAAGAAATGAAAACAACCCAAATGCCCATCAGTGGATGAATGAATAAAAAGATGTAGTGTATATACAGTAAAATATTATTCAACCATGAGAAAGAAGAATATTCTGCCATTTTCAACAACATGGATGGACCTTGCGCACATTACGTTAAGTGAGATAAGCCAGACAGAGAAAGAAAAGTACTGTACGATATCACTTATGTGTGGAATCTAAAAAAATCAAACGTGTAAAAAAAAAACAACAACAACAGAGTAAAGCAGAGGTTACCAGGGGTGAGGGGGCAGTGGGATAAAATTAATAGCATTTAAGGGTACAAACTTGTAACAAATACTAAAATAGTGATATGGATTTAATGTACGGTATACTGAACACAGACGATAATATTGTACTATAAGTATGTAATGTGATAAATATCATTACAATGGCCACCATACTAAAAAATATAAATGTATCAAAGTAACATGATGTGCAACTTAAATTTACATGATGTCAAATTTATTCAATAAAAAGTAAACAAAAGTAATACAATGCCTCCAAAAAATTCTATAATTCAAATTGTTTAAAAAATACATATATGTTTCATAATCTGCATTGCATTTTGCATTGCATTTTGTATTAACGTGTCTTTAATACATTTGTAGACATAGCTCTTCAAAAAATAGTACCTATCAGTGGAAGACTAGTAATCCTCCACTCTTTGTTCTGTCCTCTTCCACTGTGAGAGAGTAAGCGTATCATTACCCAGCTAAAGACTCCATTTCTGACTCCTTTCCAGTTAAGATGTGGCCATGAGAATAAGTTCTGACCACTAGAACGGGCGCAAGATGTCTTACCCTTACAGGGACTGTGTACCTGCTCTTCTAATCTCTCTCCCTTTGCATGATGGCTGGGAAATAAGGGCAACTGAAAGATCACCTTGGACCCAGGAAGGAAGCCACATGCTGAGGATGGCAGAGCCACTCTGCTGACCCTAGACTGCTCACCTCTAGATTGTCATATGAGAGAAAAATACACAGTTATCTTACCTCTTTGTTACATTGGTTCCACCTGTACCTCCAACTAATATAATACTATACCCTCAATTAATATAACAAATGAATGACATTTCTTGAGTTCTGATTATAGATCAATAAATATTTTACATGGATTATGTCAACTATGTCAGCAACACCATGAGGTTAATAAATAAACATCTTGGCTAGATCACAAAGCTATCAACTGTAAGAACTACAGGTATAATAGTCTTTAAGATTTTAAAAGGATATGCTGTAACATTCTATAAAAAATAATAAGTATATTTTCTTCAGTTAGAAGACCATGAAGACAAAATCAGGAAAAACTTCCTGTACAATTCGTAGCAATTCTTTCAACGGATATACACACAAAACCTTTCTGTGCACATGAACACTAATGGAAGTTTTTAAATACTGCATGCAAATTTACATCTTAGAATTTCCTTCTACATTTTTCTTTTTTAAAGAAACTCAAATGGAAATGTTCATGAGTAGATATTTGGTGGCAGAGCTTTCACTTCTTCTTTATATCTTTTATAAAAAGAGCAGTAGCACAACCAGATATATTAACCTTGTACCTAACTGAAGATCTGCTCACCTTCTCAAAATACAAGTGGTAATATAAAAAGGTAAAATATTAACATATATTCTAAAGCATAACAAGACTTTTTTCATTGTTGGAGTTATATCCCATTTAGTAGTTGTATACCCTAGAACAAAAATTTAACCTTGCAAATAATTTCTTATTAAAGATGATGATATTCACTTCACAAGGTTGTCCTGAGGATTAATAAGATAATGGATGCAAAGGGCTTAGGACAGTGCTTGAACACTTAAACTAATTTAGAAAAAAAAAAAAAACGTAGTCCTCAGTTGTATTTAAAAGGTTCTAATATATTAAGTACTATACTAAGAAAAAGTATAATGCATTATCTCTTTCTCCTAATTTTATTTTTTCTTTCAATTTTTTTTGATAAATTTATTTATTTATTTGTTTGTTTGTTTATTTATTTTTGGCCTCCTTGGGTCTTCGTTGCTGCGCGCAGCCTTTCTTTAGTTGGGGTGAGTGGGGGTTACTCTTTGTTGTGGTGCACAGGTTTCTCATTGCAGTGGCTTCTCTTGTTGCAGAGCACGGGCTCTAGGCGTGGGCTTCAGTAGTTGTGGCACGCGGACTCAGTAGTTGTGGCACGCGGACTCAGTAGTTGTGGCTCGTGGGCTCTAGAGCTCAGGCTCAGTAGTTGTGGTGCATGGGCTTAGCTGCCCCGCAGCATGTGGGATCTTCCTGGACCAGGGCTCAAATTCGTGTCCCCTGCATTGGCAGGCAGATTCTTAACCACTGTGCCACCAGGGAAGCCCCTCTTTCCTCAATTATTTAATCTACTTTGTGGATGATCATACGCAACTGAGGGACATGTGTATTCTTCCAATACTTGATTAGAAATGGAAAAATCCAATAAAAGATATCTTAAAACTTGAATGCATCAGGGCTAATAGTACTACATAAGCCTATTCATTCTTGATCTTTAACAGAAGTTAGTCAGGTACCTGGGCAAAATCTCTAATTTTTAAAGTTAAAGTACTGCTTTTATTCAATACTATATATCAGACTTCCCTGGGCTAATATTTTATGATGCTCAAAGTAATTTTCATAAAATTGCAAAGATGTCCTATTTTAGCTATGTTCACTCATTGCAGCTGAGCCTGCAGGTAAAAAGCAAGATGTGCCCTGTGATGCCAGTAGAAACTACATTCAATAATTTGGGAATCATCATTTTTTAAATATTGAATTTCAACCCAAAACCTGCTAAATTCCTCTATTTATTGAACTTTTGATCCTCACCATGCATCTAACACCCCTAGTCTCAACACAAAGTTCACTCTCAACTCTGGCGTCCTTCAGCTAGTCTGCGCTTTAAGTTCCTGTGGCCAAAAAGAAATGCACCTCTGGGACTTCCCTGGTGGTGCAGTGGTTAAGAATCCTCCTGCCAATGCAGGGGACATGGGCTCGATCCCTGCTCCAGGAAGATCCCACATGCCGTGGAGCAACTAAGCCCGTGCACTACAACTACTGAGCCCGTGCTCCGCAACTAGTGGACCCACATGCTGCAACTACTGAAACCCGTGTGCTCTATGGCCCGCGTGCCGCAACTACTGAGCCCGCGTGCTGCAACTACTGAAGCCCGTGCGCCTAGAACCCATGCTCTGCAACAAGAGAAGCCACCACAGTGAGAAGCCCACGCACCGCAACGAAGAGTAGCCCCTGCTCACCACAACAAGAGAAAGCCTGCACAGCAATGAAGACCCAATGCAGCCAAAAAAAATTTTTTTAATTAAGAAAAAAGAAATGCACCTCTTTTGCCCCCATCATGGACCACCTTCTCTCTGGGCAAAAGGAAAGAGGCATATCAACACATTTATCTATCTTCTTGTCCCTTAATACTTAAATTCTTCTTCCAACAGTAAATTCCTCTTTCCCTCCCTTGTTACATACATATAATTCTTTTATTTGTATTTTTTCTATCACTGTAATGAGGTACACAATGCCTTATAAAAGCAGCATTGTGGGGATTTTCTTCCATCCTGTCCATTCTATTTTGTTATCCTAATTTAGACAAGGCCATTTACTCATTCATCAATATTTACACTCTTCTTAGTCATCTACAACTCATAAGCATAATGGACATCAGGTGAGACTTTTTTTTTTCTTAAAGATTCATTGAAAAAAGCAGATTTGGCAAGAGAGGGTTCACATATTAACACCAAAAGTAAAAAAAGAGGTCAGCCAAGAAAGTGGTTTTTGCGGCTGATAAAACACTGAGGAGTAAAGAAGAGCTCCCAAAAACAGTTTATTTTTAATTTCAATCTGTCAATAAAAAGAGTTACATAACTTTTAACCAGAATCTGTCAATTCTCTTCTTTTTTTCTCATTCCACAAATGCCATCACTTTCATAGAGGCTTACTTATTACCCTACACACTTTCATATTCTAACTTATTTTCCCACAGTGAATCATTGCAGATCCCAAACATCAGCTAACAGTAGCCTTCAGGCATCTTTGCACCTTCAAAAATGGAGATTTTGATTACTAGCATGTCAGTTCTCTGAGGAGAGGAACTGTGTCTCTGTCAACCCCTGGTAGCCTGCACAGTGCCTGGGACATGTTGTGTGCTCAATAACTGTTCATTAGAATTAATTCGATCATTGTTATTCACAAAGAACACTTTTCACTTCAAAATATATTCCTTATTTCAACTCATAAATATTGAAATTTACTCAACATATACTCTGAACCCTACAATTGTGTTATGAAGAGATTCTGGAATAATATTTTGAAGCATATGCTTAGTAAGGTTTCTTTACGAATTCCTATTAATACATAGAGTAACCATTCATTCTAGTTTCTCCCAGAGAGGAATATTCACATATAAATATTCATATAATAAATATTCACAGATCATACATGAAACCACTTTTATACCATTTCACCTCATTGATCCACCACATTTTTGGAAAACAAAACACCTCACTGCATCACTAAGAACACAAGATGAAGGTACTTTCAAATTGTTAGATTACTTACATTGAAATGAAAGCAGTGAGACTCTAAAGAAATGATGTTTAAAATTTAATAAATCTTACGGAAGCTATACATGTACATGCTCTTACCCAAGGAAAATGATCTATTTAAGATGCTACACAAATATTTACATGTTGCTATTATTATCAAAAATCATTTTAGAGTGACATTCATAGTCATTTCATAAATCATAAGAAAAACAATCTTTTATAGTGTCTCCTTTCCTTGCACAAAAGTCTGTACGACCCATCTCAGTGATTCACTCTAGCCTCTAGGCATGGCTATAAACATTGTAAACCACTTTTGAAAATAAAATCTACCCTCAAATAATGAAAATATGTTCCCATTGAGGATATTCAAAAGAATCCCTCACAGGGCTTAAAGTCACCACTATACAAAAGATCCTAATATCCTCTGAAGACTGGAGGAAACAGGACACCCCAATCTGAATTTCAGGGATGACTATACATCATATGAACTCATGTAAGGGAAGGCTGTATATAAACTGTAAAGTGTGGTGAGAACACCTCACTAATTATTAGGGATGGCAAGAACTAGCAGCACCAAAAGTCCCTCTCAGAACTTCATTATGAGATTCACATGAAAAACTGTCCTATTTATAACATAGAAAGACAGTTTCTTAGAGGAAAGAACTGCATGCAAATTAAAGAAATGATTAGTAAGTTCGGGGAGACTTTACTCACATCAACAAGCTGGTTGACTCCACTTGCAGTTTTTGCCAGGGTGACAAGGTCTTCCTGCATCTTATCCACCCATGACTTGATGCTGCAGAAATCAGAGAAGAGAATATTCTATCAGATCTCTCACAAAGTAAGGCCACAGACTGACATTCTATATGCACAGATTATCCGCAGATAATTCATTAAATTACCTTTAAGTCTTTCTCCTCCTTCCTAGCTCCTACTATACCTACCCACCCCCCCAGACCACTTTTAAGTGACAAAACCAATGAACCTTTAGGGGTCAACCTCTTAGGATGCTAAAATATCCCCAACTCAAAAAGAGAAAAATGACAAATGAGGGTAAACGTTTGCTTAATTTTTATGAAAATGCCATTAAAAACAAGTTACTGAATGGAATATTCTAAACTAAACTTTATCCTTTAGGTTACAAGCCTTCATAATATAATACTAAGGGTGTGTTAAATGTAGAATATTTGAAAAATGCCAGAAAATGACAAATACTTTTAAATTTCTTATAATTCCAATACCCAAGGATAATCACTTAACATTTTGATGTATTCCCTTCAAGTCTTTTAAAATTCTTTCACAAGGTCAAGCACATATTATGTAAAATTCACATATCTTTTTTTCCATCAGTCACATGATAAATACCCTTCCATGTCATTACAGATATTTTATAAACACTGTACTTTAATGGCCACTTAATATTCCCTTATCTCTAAATCCCATAATATACTTGACCATCCTCCTTTTTTAAAAGATAACTAGAATGTCATCAGCTTTAATTGCTAAAAATTTCACTGCAACAAATATCTCAGTACACATTAAGCTTAAAAGTATTTCATTTCCTTAGCTAGACTCTTAGATTTGGAATTACTGGATCAAGGCTTAAGTTTTAAAGAAATGGTTTTGAGCATTAAAATTATGATTGAAGGTTCCAGTTCAAATCCTTTTCATGTACAGGTGAGCCTTGAACAATGTGGGGGGTTAGGAGTGCAAAGCCCCAGGCAGCTGAAAATCCGCAAATAACTTTACAGTCAGCCCTCCACATCCGCGGTTTGGCATCCACAGATTAAATCAATGATGGATCATGTAGTACTGCACATTAACTGAAAAACAATCTACTATAAATAGACTCACGAAGTTTAAACCCATGTTGTTCAAGAGACAATTGTATATACTTTAACGTAATGGAGATCTTAAAATACAAGCTATGGATGTCAGAACATTTTAGAAAATTCTAAACTGATGGTCTATCTTATTTTTCCTGTCATTAGAGATTACCAAATACCACACAATTTTCCCCATTCTAATAAGTTAAATTTAATTTGCAATCCCTTCATATACTTCATTTATTCATCCTCATGTTGCAAAAAGACCTAAAGTGTGTGCCCTTTTCTGTCCATGCAAATATAAGAAAACACTAATAAGAACGATAGGAAATGATTTATATTGGAATTTGAACTTCTCTCTACATATATATGGTCTGTGTATCTATCATTGCTTATTTATTCTATTGTTTGGATTTTATAAATACTAAATGTTTTCCCTCTTTTTTTTTTGATTGACAGTGTGATTTATTCAGTTTCAGTATACTGCAATAGCATACAAATAATTTATACATTTAAAAGGTAACTCTTAGATATGTTCATTTGACAGTGAACATAAACTCTCAAATGAACATATCTACAATACAGAAACAGACTCAAAGGCATAGAGAACAGACCTGTGGCTGCCAAGGGGGAGGGGAGGTGGGGGGAGAGAAGGATTGGAAGTTTGGGATTAGCAGATTCAAACAATTATACTATACAGGATGAATAAACAACGAGGTCCTACTGTATAGCACAGGGAACCATATTCAATGTCCTGTGATAAACCATGATGGAAAAGAATATGAAAAAGGATATATATATGTATAACTGAGTCACCTCACTGTACAGCAGAAATTAACACAACATTGTAAATCAACTATAATTCAATAAAAATTTTTTTTAAAAAAGGTAACTCTTCTGTCATAAGAGAGCAAGCTGTAATTCAAGGACTGAAGCCGGTTTCCCCACCGCAGCGCTGGCTCTGTCCAGTCAGCATTCACACTGAACTGAGCCCCCTCTCTCCCATCTCTCAGTCTTTTCAATGGAATGACAACAGGGCATGGTTTAAAAAATGTCAAGGAGCAGAAATCATATCTGCTGATCCCACCAGGAACCTCTAAAGGCACAGGTTCTTTAAAGCACGTTAGAGAATGAACCCGTCAGTGGGTGGACTCTGTGGAAGAACAACAACCTTGGTCCCTTCCCCCCTGTTCTCCAGAAGTGTGTTAGTGGCTCTCAAACGTTTCAGAAAAATTTACTATGAGGAAAATCACAGCTTTCATGATTAGTATTTAAGAGGCACTTATGCACATTTTCCCTTAGGAAATTGATTGAGTGATGAATAGTAACACTGAACCATTCTCATCCTCAATGACCAACATTCTGGATCTAAAATGGTAGGCGGCTGCATCACCTCTCTCAAGAGAGCCAGTTCTCATTATTCCGAGGCCTGGCCATGTTCACTGGTTTTACCGCACTGGTTTCTACCCCTCCAAGAATGGGGTAGAAAAGTGCTGTTTTGAAAATGAACTTTATATTTCATAAGTGCTTTGATCATGAGGATTTAACCACGTTTGTCTTCTCCTTAGACAAAAATTTCAATACTACTACAAGGTCATCAACCTTTTTTCTGATAAATTTAAATGTAACAGTATTAAAAATTAAATGTGGAAAAAGTATAACATGGGGAAGGGATTTAAGTGAGGTACATACAGGAGACCATATAAAAGAGTAATGAGCTAAAAATCTAAAGAGGAAGAAGGAAAACTGAAAATCAGCCATGAAAAAGGATGAAATGCCTTAGAAGAAAACACAGAGGGGCTTGACTTACATGTGAAACAAACTAGTTGGTAAATGAAATAGATAAAAGCAAGGGGTACTTTCACACAAATGAAAATAAGGAAGAATATTTATTGAATCATGCTGTATGAATATGATTTTCAAAATGATTATCAAGAAACAAAAAATAAACAGGAAAAGGGTGCAAAGTTAAGAGAAATTTCTAGAACCATTAAAATAAATGATGCACACCACATTATTCTAATATACTTTGTGCTACTTTTGGGCTGGTATATATATTTGAAAAATATTACGAATACTAAGTAATATTCATATTACTCTATTAGGTAAGTACAATTGTGATCCATTTTTACATTAAGAACAAAAAAATTACAGTAGGGGATGGGTAGGAGAAAAAAACATGGACATCATTTTCTAATTCAGATGAGACCCTTTCATTTCTCCAAGCAATCACTGAACAAAACCCAGAGAAAATGAATCATCTCTTCTCAAATATAATTGCCAACATTGACAAATAGTAAGAAGTGTTATACATGTTTTTGGCTGGAAAACTGAGAAACAAAGACTATATATGTAAAAAAATAAACTTAACTCCTGAATTCTGATTCATGCTAAACCGATCCAAAACGTGCTTTCTAACTTGACACCTGAGTGTACTGTCACTGCCAGTGTTCACTGGTGTGAACCTGTTTTGGCTGAAAAGCAATTTAGGGCCCGACCAGTCTTCTCTGCCCCACTGACAAGCTGTTAAGAACATAGTATAGGAACAAAGATTATTTTTTATAGACATGAGGTATTACCTGGTTTTCCTAAAATACATAAGCACTCTGCCTTTCATACCTGGAATTAGAAGATTATAATGGCTAGGAAATAAGCGAAGATCTCATTGATCATCAAAGTGAAAAATAACATAAGGGAAAATATTCACATGGACAAATTCTCCATCAGTCTTTCTCTTTCTAGGTAAATTGTCAACCACATACGCATAATCACTAAGCACTATTTTATTAAATGTCTCCAGAAGGCACTATAATATTTTGGAGAAAGTTACAGAGGATATAGTCTTTTCAGATAATAAGAAATGAACATAGCACTCCATGAGGAAGAATTTGCTGTTTCTTCTGTGTCAACAAGAACTAGTATCTGCTGGAGAAGATACTAAAAGCTGGCAGGGCAGAAACGAAAGATACATGCTTTACAATCTGGTTAGGTTTAAAACTGGGTCTGACAGGAAAGAGGCAGAAGAGAACAAGAATAAGGTAGTGTAGGGGAGGAAAAAGTACCTTTTCTTCTACCTTTCTGAATTCTTGACTGATAACCTGTAACAAAAGACAGACTAATAAGTGAAATGCATACAAATTGATTTAAGTTTTACGTGACACGGGAGGCTTCATAAGGAAATGAAGACCTGCCTCCCCCCCAAAAAATGGTTAAACCTGAGTGTCTTTATGCTAGGTTTGATGAAGAATAGAAAGATATGATGGGACAAAGAATATGAGCTAAGTACAGTAAACTGGGGGAAACTTAACAGAGACCATTCATTCACATTTCTCTTTCTGCCCCATGTCTTCAGAGGTAAGGATGCTCCTTTCTCCCAGGTATAGGGGAGCAATGCTCACATGAGGGGAAGGTCACAAAGTCCTTCCTGCACATGCCACTTCCCCAACGCCTTCAGCTTAAAATATTCAATAGGCTATGTAACCATATTTAGCCCATCCTGAATCCCATCAGTAGGACATGCTTCAGGAATCAGAAGAGTCACTTAAAGTTTATGAGATAGTTGTGTGGGGAGGTGGATAGAGGAGGCTTTCGACTAGTAGCTACTTAAAGTGAGATTTGAAGGACAAGTGGAATTTAAGAAAATCGAGAAGGGAAAGAAGTAACAACGAAGGCAGGGGGAATTTAAAACGTGGCATAGCAACCACAAGTAGTCTGTATGGCCGGAGTCCAAGGTTGTTCATCAAATGTATGGAATGGGGGCAGGAATGGTCAGGAAGAAATTCTGGCAAATAGTTGGCCAGACCCAGGGTCTTAAATAACATTCTGAAGCATTTAGATTGTGTCCTCAAAATAATGGAGAGATAATGGAAAATGTGAAGTTAGCAAGTAACAAGATTAAGGGTATATGAACATGATAAAATAATTTCTCTGATAGCCAAGTGGATGGTGGCTTAGAGGGAGAACAAAAAGTGAGGATGGAGGGGCTAGATAAGATGGAAGAAATGAGGAGGGTTCAAACTGGCTCAGTAGTAGCGAGAGTAGAGAGGGAAACAAAAGGGAGACCAAGTAGAAGAAACCAGCTCAACAAAACTCTGAAGGATGGATGACAGGATTTCATGTACTACTAGATTTAAATAGTGAATGGGAGAAAGGATTTGCAGGTGACTCACAGAGTTCCTCAGTTAGACAATGATAGGAAATTTTGTTATAGAAAGTATAAAAGGAAGAACGAATTAGAGGGGATTGATGAGTTCGTTTTTATTGGTTCAGGTAGAGATGTTTTTGAGAGATTCACATATAGAAACCCAGTAGGCAATTGAATATACATAGATTTGAAGCTCTCAGAAGTTTCCATAGCATTTAAAGATCAGGTAGTTACAAAGGACAAAGGTAAATCAGTGTATGACTCCCAAAGGAGAGTTTATAAAGGGAGAAAGAAAATACACAGTAGCTAGAACTCTGGAAAATAACACTGAAAACAGAGACAGGAATCTGAGTAGTGGCAAGAAACAAGGGAATCCAAGAACAATGGTATCACAAAAGCCAGGGAAGGGAAGAATATCGAGAGAGAGTCATCAAACAAGGTGAGAGAAATTTCTCTCTCTTATATGTGAGGACAGTGAGAGAAGTGTGGAACCTAGGAAAAAATGGAGAACAAGGAGTTAGTGCTCCTTTTTGTTTTTTAATCAGAGAGACACAGGCATGGTGCCATGCAAAAGGAGAAAGGCACGGAGAGGAGACATCACAGAGAAATCTCAGGAGAGAACATGTAACTTACTGACAGGGCAAGGGCCTTCAAAAGACTCTAGATTCACTCAGCTTTTTCTTGCTTACCCTCTATATTCCAAACATGATCTGGTGAAGGATGAGTGAAGAAATAAGCAGAACGCAGGAGAACCCTAATCCATGGCTGGAAGGTAGGTTACTTCTTCCATGGAGATCGAAGGGGAAACGTAAAAGGTTTTAAGTAAATGAAAATAGCTACAACAACTCGATCAAAAACTGGAGTCAGTTCTACTTATTGGTCTCTATTTTTTTTCTTTTTTGTAATAAAGTAGACAAGAGTCATCGGTTCAGAGATAGGCAGGAGGTATTAAGGTAGGGTAGTTGAAAAGAAAAGTTGGAGGTTTCAAAAGAACAATGACTGGAGAGTATTTAAGGAAAAGCCCTATACTGGGGGTCACCAGTTTTCATCAGTACTAATCAGCATGACTGTGTGAATTTCTCCACCGGCACTAGGCTAAAGAGGGTGAGATGGGAGAAAAAAGGCATTCAGATGAATATGGGGCAGATACCAGCAGGTGGGAAAGATGGACAAGGAAAAGTGAACTGAAGGGCCTGAAAACTTTAAGATCTCTACTAATTCTAAATAACAAAGACTACCAAAAATATTCATTAAAATGTTACAGTATTATACTTATACACAACACTTATTTTCTAAACATTTTTCTTATGGAACCAAAAATGCTATTACAATATTTCTAGGAAAATGTGAAAATACTGTATTGCCAAATTTCAAATTTCTCATCATTTTGGGGGTTTGTAGCCTAATAATCTCATAAAAGAATATGCTGGAAGACTAAATGAAGAAAGTGGCCTGAACACATATCCCACATTTAAATCACTTGAATCAAAATATAATTTCTAAAAGAAAAAATTCTAAAAATCACTGAAATAAAATGGATTGCTCTCAGAAAGTTTACAGTTTGTTTGAAAATCTTTCTCTTGGAAATAAGTATATATTACAATATCTGAGCAGCTCAAAAAAAGTTGAATCAATGTATATCGGGTTATATAGATACAACAGAACTGGACTAACAGGTATACTGTTTCCATGAGAATATGCTCTGGATTTTCCAACTTGTGAAGTCAGGAACATACTTACTCTGCTTGTTAGAAATGTGACATCTTGGTTTCATGTGTCAAGTGGTAACAGAGGATTAGCAGGTTAGGACTTGAGCATGATATAGTCAGGAGAGTGAGAATGCATGGTATTGGTAGAGAAGAACGATGAGAAGCTCCAGAGACTGGGTATGCAGTCAACGCATGCAACAAAGCTACTTCCTATCTCTCTGCTCTCTCCCATCTCCCAATTTTCCACTGCCTTTTGAAACCCTGTGTTTCTCTAAGTTCCTACAACCCCAAAACGTCAAAATCTCATGACTGCAACTGCCACCTTTACATACATAATTCCTACATTTGAGCTCCATTTCTGCCTTAACGACAGTTTGCTAGATCACTCCCTTTTGATTTTCCAGCATTCTTTTTCAAAATATCTATAAAACTAAACTTAAAATCTTCCCTGCCCATAGCACTAACCCTCTGTGTTCCTTCTTCTTGTTGGAAAACCATCTCCTCAGTCATCCAGGTCCATGCCATCAATTTCTTCATCATATCCCTCCTTCAAGCCTTTGTAAAATAATAGTATCTCAGTGTTTTTCCCAATACGTACCTGGGAGCTGAATGCACTGAGACCTTATTTTATGCCAAACTTCTTGCCAAAGGTATTTAACATTCACTCTCTCATTTAGTCATCAGAAAAACTAGTGCTCACTTTCATAGATGAGAAAACTTCAAGTTGAGAGAAGTTTAACAGCCCAGCCGTGTAGCTTCCGATTTTCTAAGCCATTTTACTTCCACCAACCTCACACATTTCCATGTGTGTCGACTGTCCTTTTCCACATTCTGCTTTGGCTCTATAACCTCTCCCTGAAATTAATCCTCCACCTCCATTGTGAATAAATTTCCCAGCTACTCTAATGTCACCTTCACAAGCTCCCAAACTAAAAATGTCCTCTTCTATCCACTAAATTCCAAAGCACTTTAATTGTGGTTTGCGTTTATTTTTCTGTAGACTTTCATGATTCGATGGATATACTTTTATTCTCATTCATCACTGAATCCTCAACATTACAGTATTACAGTGCCTTGCATATAGTAGGCACACAGATATTTATTGAATAAATAGAAAAATGTATTGAGGGAGGATTAACCAAGATGGCGGAGTAGAAGGACGTGCTCTCACTCCCTCTTGCGAGAGCACCAGAATCAAAACTGGCTGCTGGACAATCACTGACAGGAAGACCCTGGACTTCACCAAGGAGGATACCCCACGTCCAAGGACAGAGGAGAAGCCACAGTGAGACGGTAGGAAGGGCGCAATCAGAGTAAAATCAAATCCCATAACTGCTGGGTGGGTGACTCACAGACTGGCGAACACTTATACCACAGAAGTCCACCCACTGGAGTGAAGGTTCTGAGCCCCACGTCAGGCTTCCCAGCCTGGGGGTGCGGCTACGGGAGGAGGAATTCCTAGAGAATCAGACTCTGAAGCCTAGTGGGAATTGATTGCAGGACTTTGACAGGACTGGGGAAAACAGAGACCCCACTCTTGGAGGGCACACACAAAGTAATGTGTGCATCGGGACCCAGGGGAAGGAGCAGTGACCCTGGGGGAGACTGAACCAGACCTACCTGCTGGTGTTGGGGGGACTCCTGCAGAGGCGAGTGGTGGCTCTGTTTCACCGTGGGGATAAGGACACTGGCAGCCGAGGTTCTGGGAAGTTCTCCTTGGCGTGAGCCCTCCCAGAGTCTGCCATTAACCCCACCAAAGAGCACGGGTAGGCTCCAGTGTTGGGTTGCCTCAGGCAAAACAACCAACAGGGAGGGAACCCAGCCCCACCCATCAACAGTCAAGTGGATTAAGGTTTTACTGAGCTCTGATGCCACAGCAACAGGGAGGGAACCCAGCCCCACCCATCAACAGTCAAGTGGATTAAGGTTTTACTGAGCTCTGACCACCACAGCAACAGTCAGCTCTACCCACCACCAGAGCCTCCCATCAAGCCTCTTAGATAGCCTCAACCACCAGAGGGCAGACAACAGAAGCAAGAAAAACTACAATCCTGCAGCCGGTGGACCAAAAACCACAGTTACAGAAAGATAGAGAAGATGAAAAGGCAGAGGGCTATATACCAGATGAAGGAACAAGAAAAAACCCCAGAAAAACAACTAAATGAAGTGGAGATAGGCAACCTTCCAGAAAAAGAATTCAGAATAATGATAGTGAAGATGATCCAGGACCTCGGAATAAGAATGGAGGCAAAGATTGAGAAGATGCAAGAAATGATTAACAAAGACCTAGAAGAATTAAAGAACAAACAAACAGAGATGACCAATACAATACCTGAAATGAAAACTACACTAGAAGGAATCAATAGCAGAATAACTGAGGCAGAAGAACGGATAAGTGACCTGGAAGACAGAATGGTGGAATTCACTGCTGCGGAACAGACTAAAGAAAAAAGAATGAAAAGAAATGAAGACAGCCTAAGAGACCTCTGGGACAACATTAAACGCAACAACATTCGCATTATAGGGGTCCCAGAAGGAGAAGAGAGAGAGAAAGGACCCGAGAAAATATTTGAAGAGATTATAGTCGAAAACTTCCCTAACATGAGAAAGGAAATAGCCACCCAAGTCCAGGAAGCGCAGAGAGTCCCATACAGAATAAACCCAAGGAGAAACACGCCGAGACACATAGTAATCAAAGTGGCAAAAATTAAAGACAAAGAAAAATTATTGAAAGCAGCAAGGGAAAAACGACAAATAACATACAAGGGAACTCCCATAAGGTTAACAGCTGATTTCTCAGCAGAAACTCTGCAAGCCAGAAGGGAGTGGCATGATATACTTAATGTGATGAAAGGGAAGAACCTACAACCAAGATTACTCTACCCGGCAAGGATCACATTTAGATTTGATGGAGAAATCAAAAGCTTTACAGACAAGCAAAAGCTAAGAGAATTCAGCACCACCAAACCAGCTCTACAACAAATGCTAAAGGAACTTCTCTAAGTGGGAAACACAAGAGAAGAAAAGGACCTACAAAAACAAACCCAAAACAGTTAAGAAAATGGTCATAGGAACATACATATCGATTATTACCTTAAACGTGAATGGATTAAATGCCCCAACTGAAAGACATAGACTGGCTGAATGGATACAAAAACAAGACCCATATATATGCTGTCTACAAGAGACCCACTTTAGACCTAGGGACACATACAGACTGAAAGTTAGGGGATGGAAAAAGATATTCCATGCAAATGGAAATCAAAAGAAAGCTGGAGTAGCAATACTCGTATCAGATAAAATAGGCTTTAAAATAAAGAATGTTATAAGAGACAAGGAAGGACACTACATAATGATCCAGGGATCAATCCAAGAAGAAGATATAACAATTATAAATATATATGCACCCAACATAGGAGCACCTCAATACATAAGGCAACTGCTAACAGCTATAAAAGAGGAAATCGACAGTAACACAATAATAGTGGGGGACTTTAACACTTCACTTACACCAATGGACAGATCATCCAAAATGAAAATAAATAAGGAAACAGAAGCTTTAAATGACACAATAGACCAGATAGATTTAATTGATATATATAGGACATTCCATCCAAAAACAGCAGATTACACGTTCTTCTCAAGTGCGCACAGAACATTCTCCAGGATAGACCACATATTGGGTCACAAATCAAGCCTCAGTAAATTTAAGAAAACTGAAATCATACCAAGCATCTTTTCTGACCACAACGCTATGAGATTAGAAATGAATTACAGGGAAAAAAACGTAAAAAAGACAAACACATGGAGGCTAAACAATATGTTATTAAATAACCAAGAGATCACTGAAGAAATCAAAGAGGAAATAAAAAAATACCTAGAGACAAATGACAATGAAAACACGACGACCCAAAACCTATGGGATGCAGCAAAAGCGGTTCTAAGAGGGAAGTTTATAGCTATACAAGCCTACCTAAAGAAACAAGAAAAATCTCAAGTAAACAATCTAACCTTACACCTAAAGAAACTAGAGAAAGAAGAACAAACAAAACCCAAAGTTAGCAGAAGGAAAGAAATCATAAAGATCAGAGCAGAAATAAATGAAATAGAAACAAAGAAAACAATAGCAAAGATCAATAAAACTAAAAGTTGGTTCTTTGAGAAGATAAACAAAATTGATAAGCCATTAGCCAGACTCATCAAGAAAAAGAGGGAGAGGACTCAAATCAATAAAAATCAGAAATGAAAAAGGAGAAGTTACAACAGACACTGCAGAAATACAAAACATCCTAAGAGACTACTATAAGCAACTCTATGCCAATAAAATGGACAACCTGGAAGAAATGGACAAATTCTTAGAAAGGTATAACCTTCCAAGACTGAATCAGGAAGAAACAGAAAATATGAACAGACCAATCACAAGTAATGAAATTGAAACTGTGATTAAAAATCTTCCAACAAACAAAAGTCCAGGACCAGATGGCTTCACAGGTGAATTCTATCAAACATTTAGAGAAGAGCTAACACCCATCCTTCTCAAACTCTTCCAAAAAATTGCAGAGGAAGGAACACTCCCAAACTCATTCTATGAGGCCACCATCACCCTGATACCAAAACCAGACAAAGACACTACAAAAAAAGAAAATTACAGACCAATATCACTCATGAATATAGATGCAAAAATCCTCAACAAAATACTAGCAAACAGAATCCAACAACACATTAAAAGGATCATACACCACGATCAAGTGGGATTTATCCCAGGGATGCAAGGATTCTTCAATATACGCAAATCAATCAATGTGATACACCATATTAACAAATTGAAGAATAAAAACCATATGATCATCTCAATAGATGCAGAAAAAGCTTTTGACAGAATTCAACACGCATTTCTGATAAAAACTCTCCAGAAAGTGGGCATAGAGGGAACCTACCTCAACATAATAAAGGCCATATATGACAAACCCACAGCAAACATCATTCTCAATGGTGAAAAACTGAAAGCATTTCCTCTAAGATCAGGAATGAGACAAGGATGTCCACTCTCACCACTATTATTCAACATAGTTCTGGAAGTCCTAGCCACGGCAATCAGAGAAGAAAAAGAAATAAAAGGAATACAAATTGGAAAAGAAGTAAAACTGTCACTGTCTGCAGATGACATGATACTATACATAGAGAATCCTAAAACTGCCACCAGAAAACTGCTAGAGCTAATTAATGAATATGGTAAAGTTGCAGGATACAAAATTAATGCACAGAAATCTCTTGCATTCCTATACACTAATGATGAAAAATCTGAAAGAGAAATTATGGAAGCACTCCCATTTACCATTGCAACAAAAAGAATAAAATACCTAGGAATAAACCTACCTAGGGAGACAAAAGACCTGTATGCAGAAAACTATAAGACACTGATGAAAGAAATTAAAGATGATACCAACAGATGGACAGATATACCATGTTCTTGGATTGGAAGAATCAACATTGTGAAAATGAGTATACTACCCAAAGCAATCTACAGATTCAATGCAATCCCTGTCAAATTACCAATGGCATTTTTTACGGAGCTAGAACAAATCATCTTAAAATTTGTATGGAGACACAAAAGACCCCGAATAGCCAAAGCAGTCTTGAGGCAAAAAAATGGAGCTGGAGGAATCAGACTCCCTGACTTCAGACTATACTACAAAGCTACAGTAATCAAGACAATATGGTACTGGCACAAAAACAGAAACATAGATCAATGGAACAAGATAGAAAGCCCAGAGATTAACCCACGCACCTATGGTCAACTAATCTATGACAAAGGAGGCAAAGATATACAATGGAGAAAAGACAGTCTCTTCAATAAGTGGTGCTGGGAAAACTGGACAGCTACATGTAAAAGAATGAAATTAGAATACTCCCTAACACCATACACAAAAATAAACTCAAAATGGATTAGAGACCTAAATATAAGACTGGACACTATAAAACTCTTAGAGGAAAACATAGGAAGAACACTCTTTGACATAAATCACAGCAAGATCTTTTTTGATCCACCTCCTAGAGTAATGGAAATAAAAACAAAAATAAACAAATGGGACCTAATGAAACTTCAAAGCTTTTGCACAGCAAAGGAAACCATAAACAAGACGAAAAGACAACCCTCAGAATGGGAGAAAATATTTGCAAATGAATCAACAGACAAAGGATTAATCTCCAAAATATATAAACAGCTCATTCAGCTCAATATCAAAGAAACAAACACCCCAATCCAAAAATGGGCAGAAGACCTAAATAGACATTTCTCCAAAGAAGACATACAGACGGCCACGAAGCACATGAAAAGATGCTCAACATCACTAATTATTAGAGAAATGCAAATCAAAACTACAATGAGGTATCACCTCACTCCTGTTAGAATGGGCATCATCAGAAAATCTACAAACAACAAATGCTGGAGAGGGTGTGGAGAAAAGGGAACCCTCTTGCACTGTTGGTGGGAATGTAAACTGATACAGCCACTATGGAGAACAATATGGAGGTTCCTTAAAAAACTAAAAATAGAATTACCATATGACCCAGCAATCCCACTACTGGGCATATACCCAGAGAAAACCGTAATTCAAAAAGACACATGCACCCGAATGTTCATTGCAGCACTATTTACAATAGCCAGGTCATGGAAGCAACCTAAATGCCCATCAACAGACGAATGGATACAGAAGATGTGGTACATATATACAATGGCATATTACTCAGCCATAAAAAGGAACGAAATTGAGTCATTTGTTGAGACGTGGATGGATCTAGAGACTGTCATACAGAGTGAAGTAAGTCAGAAAGAGAAAAACAAATATCATATATTAATGCATGTATGTGGAACCTAGAAAAATGGTACAGATGAGCCAGTTTGCAGGGCAGAAGTTGAGACACAGATGTAGAGAATGGACATATGGACACCAAGGGGGGAAAACTGTGGTGAGGTGGGGATGGTGGTGTGCTGAATTGGGCGATTGGGATTGACATGTATACACTGATGTGTATAAAATTGATGCCTAATAAGAACCTGCAGTATAAAAAAGCAAACAAAACAACTAATACTAAACTTTCATTGGGTTATTTGTATGGAAATATGTTAATATAAATGTTTCAGACATTACATGAAATTTCTAAAAATCTTATATTTGTATTTGTATGGAAATATGTATGGAAATATGTTAATATAAATGTTTCAGACATTACATGAAATTTCTAAAAATCTTATATTTGTATTTGTATGGAAATATGTTAATATTAATGTTTCAGACATTACATGAAATTTCTAAAAATCTTATATGTTCTGGTATAATGTTATAAGTAATAATCCTAGTTATTACTTTAAAATGTATATCTCAGAAATAACTAATTTTCTTGTCAACTGCATTATTATGAACTTTCATCAAATCTTTTACCGTGGTCATTTTTAAGTCTTTTGTCATTTACAGACAGTTCTGGGTGTACTCTGATGATTTTGCAAATATGCTCCTATAAAAGGGTTTCATCTTCAAGAAATTCATGGAAAAGACTCTGACATGTACAGGTTTCTGGTAACTGACTGTACTGCTGAACTGAATGAATAAGCATTTTCAGAACTCTGATGAAAAACTGATGAACTCATAAAAGTGCTAACAAAAGATCAAGATGAAAAAAACAATTAATTACATGGGACTGAGTGAACTGATGAGGATGAGTATAATTTTTGCGACTTTCTGTCTGAATTAAAAAAAAAAAAAAATCCCACAAGGACTCAGAGGCAAAGAATATACAAATCAATTTTCACGGCAAAGTAAAGGAGCTGTTACAGTGGAGGATTACTGGACTGAATGTCAATATTATGACATAGTATGAGTGTGTTTCATGTTTGGTAATGGCAATCATTGTTGCTTTTGTTGTGGTCATCCATGTACAATGCTTGGTGTCAGGCTATTTATCTCTTGTAAAAATAAAATACAGTGTGTGTGTGTGTGAAAAAAAAAAAAAAAAGAAAAATGTATTGAAATAAAATGTAATTGCAGTATTGTTTTTTAAAACACCCAATTATCTTTACTTAATGCACGCAGAGTAAATAATTTATTTACTAAATTTCCTCTTCCCTCCAAAATCCACATCAGAAAAAAATGAACTGCTGGACCCATGCATCTATAAATAGCACCCACTTTTCAACAAGTAGAAGAATTTTTAAATGCGACTTAATACTATAAAGAAATTTTTTTTAATCTGTGTAACGCATACCTTATAATTCTAAATCTTTCAAGTGGACATTGAATTTCATAGGAAAAAAATGAAGTCTTGTAATCCTTCTCTACCTCTACAATAACTCATTACAGAGTCAAATAGCAGTATATGTTCCCAACTGTTTGATGATGTCTGCCGGCTCAGTGTACTCTGGAGAATTCTATATGAGATCTCTAAAAATTGAGGCAAATATTTTATTGAGTAGTTGAGGTTATCTTTTATATCCTCTACTTCATTTTATTGTACAGAAATAGCCCAAATTCTAAAGGCAAATAATATAAAATATTCAAGTTTTCACTAAATTTGAGAGAAGAATACTCGCCATGCAATTAATACTGTTCCTTTTGAGGTTAGATTTGACTGTAAGATGGCTTTCAAAAGAGTATTGCATAGTTCAGGAAACTATTTAAAAAAGAAGAAGAAGAAGAAAGAAAGAGAGATGGTAATCCATTTCACTTTGCATGCATTTGAGGAACATCAAATTGAGAACAGCACAAATTACACCCTGTTTCATCTATTGTAAAGTGCAGCAGTTGAGTACAAAGTGTCAAGTCTGCATAGTTATCTATTTAATTGTTTTAAATGCTACACAGAGAATATGCCTTTTTACTGGTTGGAATAATGGAGCCAAAGTGATAGCTAAGAAATATTACAATAGGTCCTACAAACACTGACTGTCCTTCCTTCCTATATCTCTCGTAGTAAGTCCTCTGTCAGAAAAGAATGTGTGTGAACTTCCTGCTATTAGTAAGAAGAGAGTATTAAAACAGACATCTTCCTTCCACATCCATCTTGAATTATCCCACTAGCAATTATCATAGAGACTAGAGCAAAAAAGGAATATAGTAGTGTGTATATGTCAATGCCAATCTCCCTATTTATCCATTCCACTCCCCCTTTCCCCCTTGGTAACCGTAAGTTTGTTTTCTACATAAGAACCTACTGTATAGCACAGGGAACTCTACTCAATACTCTGTAATGACCTATATGGGGAAAAGAATCTAAAAAAGAGTGGCTATACGTATATGTATAACTGATTCACTTTGCTGTACAGCAGAAAATAACATAACATTGTAAATCATCTATACTCCAATAAAAATTAATTTTAAAAAATTATTTTTAAATAATAGGAGAGACACAGAAAAGAAATGGGAATGGAAAAGAGCTGGTACAGTGTGGGAATGAGAGGAGGAGGAGAGGGAGAGGGAGAAGCCTGTACCCTTTGGGGCCCTTGTCCTAAAGCAATTCTCTGCCTATGCCACTATTTTTAAGAAATAATTTTATTTTTAACCCAAGGAAATCAGAGACATAGTTCTGCCCTGTAGACCTGGGAAAAAATAAAAATATCACAAGATCTAACAAACTGGCCATTTCAATTGTGTTGATATATAAATAGCTTATTAATAAATTTGAAGTAATAAGACCATGTATTTCAAAACTGTTCCACTTGCTATAAATATCCCACCAATGCCAAACTGCTCCTTTTTTTGTTATATAATAAACCACCCACAGTGTTCTTATAGTTGGGTAAAAAATAACATAAGTAAGCCAAAGATTTAGATAACCTAGACACACTATTTTGCTAAATATGCATTTCTTATAACATGGGTAAGTATATCATGAAAACTACTGTGTGTGTGTGTGTGTGTGTGTGTGTGTGTGTGTGTGTGAAAGGAACACTTGGTATCTACAATAAATCTAAAACTGCTTGTGAGATGGCTGTCATGCCAGTAATGTTAGTTCCTGAAATTATTCTCGATTTAAACCATTTTCAATAACACTGCTGCTCTGTTTTTAGAAAGCTGTTTAGACTTGTGAAATGCTTTAGTATTCCATTTGTGTCTAGAGTCAATCCTGAAAGAAATGCAGAAAGGGATGTGATCATGCTAATCAGGGTGGAAAGGTAAAGTACTCGAGAGAAGAAGAAAAAAGGTTTTATCACTAAAAATCGGATTCTTATGCTGTTCGTGTTCCTCTGCCTTCATTTTCTCTTTGCTTTCCGCTGTTGCGCGTGCGTGTGTGTGTGTTTAATCTGCTTTACAAATATACATAGTCATAATTCTCAAAGACCAAAGATTCTTCATGAGATCTACCTTTCCCACCATCTCGGATTGATTTTTGTTTTATCCCAGCATTTTCGTTGTTTCTTTATTTAGTTAATATTTTTTGTCTCAGCTGCAGCAATTTGCTGCCAGCTTCCAAGACAACAAATGAGCAATACACTTTAGGGTTGACGTTAATGTAGTTCCCTGGATTAGCTAGAGGGGGGAGGGTTCTCATACAAGGGATCTGCTCACTGGAGGCCTGGAGAGCTTTGTTTTTTATGTCCACATCACCTTTAGTTACAACCTGCAGCATTGTCCCTCCAGCCTGGTGCCAAAGGAGGTGTCCCAAATGGCCACACAATCTGCTGCTGGTGTTTCTATGAACCAAATGGGTTGAATTTCTAATTGCACATTACAAAACTTCCATTCATTTTCTTGAGGATCTTCTCTTTCATTGTTTACCTTATTTTTTATCAGCCATTGCAGATAGTCCACAAAATGTATTTTTGTCTAATTCAAGCATGTAAATATTACTTAATGTCATGATCAAATTTTCCTCATTTCCTTTCTTCTCTGAATTAATAATTGTATCCATAATATTTCCAGTACTGCAAAATCCTCAAATGTTTATTATGTTTGGATTCTGACTTAAATGCCCCATCTACTTCCCTACATAGATCGGTATCTGCAGTCAGGCCAGTTTAAGTGTTTCACAAACATGTCAGTTTTGTCATGTTATTTAATCATGTTTTCCACTAGCCTGAAATGACCTGTCTTAAGTCTCTTCAGGGCTTGAAAATCATTTTTCAAGTCTGTACTTCTGTTCCTTCTTCTGGGCAAGTCCTCAAGTGTTCAGAATTTTTTTTTCTAAGTTCCTAAAATAGATATAGCCTGTCCTACAAAACATCACACACGTTGATATACTGTCTTACGTTAGTATTATTTTTTCCCAACAATATTTGCTTTCCTTGAGTGGATGGGCCACAGCTTCCAGTTCTGTATTCTGAGAATATCTAGCACATTTCTGGACATATATTAGATGCTCAATAGACAAGAGACAGCATCTATCTCACATCTATGTGCCAACAGCTGTTCTAAACATGTTATGTGAAAAAACTCTAATTCTCACAAAAATTCTATGAGGCAGATACTATTATGAATCTCACTTTACAGACTGAGGAAACTGAGGCACAGAGAGGTTAAATTACTTGCCGAAGGTCACAGAATTAGTAAGTGGCAGAGCTGAGCATCTGCCCTTAGAAGCCAATAGAGTCTACCATCTTAATAAATGCTAATCGATATGATCTGAAACATGGCTTGCTCTCATCATTAAACCACCAGATAACCCCCAACTCTCCTCTCATCCTAACTTACAAATGTCTTGTGTTTTCTAAGGCCTGGGTTCTAAGTCTGTTTCATTGACGTAGATAGAGAAAATGACAATTACCGAAGTCTTATTTTTACACAGCAAGAGGAAAGTTATAGTTAGAAAATAAGGATTTACATACTGCAACTGAGAAAACCCAGGTATTTTCTTCCTTAAAAGAAATATGCACATGATTATTTAATGCTACAATTTTTCCTCAAATTAAGTTTTCATCCAGATTATCAAATAAACAAGCACTAGTTGCTGTATTTACAAAACCATGAATTTGCTGCTTTCATTAACATAACATCATGGCATCCTCAGCATCAGGTACGCAGCCATTGACTCTCATATTATACACAACACGGCACAGAGATTTGACACAGAGTAGCAGGTCAGATGTAGAGTCAGCCCTGATGTGTTTTTAAATATAAAATATTCTAGAAGCAACATTTAATCCTTCAACTATGAAAGGAAAATATGACTCTTTCGGTTGGCCTTGTGTTCATAACGCAGGTTCAAATACACAAACAAATGCAAGAATATAAATGTCTGGGCCCAGACCGACTTGTATGGTGCTCCTTTTAAAGATAGCTCATAGTATAGTTTGTCTGATAGCTATTCCAGGACAGAGTTTATTTATCGATCAAAAAGCCGTCCATGCAAATGTGTTAACTCGCAAATTAGAAAAACAGTAACTCTCTCTGAAGACCATCAGAAAGGAACATCTTAAAAGTAGCCATTCCGTAACGTTTTTATTCCTTTTAGTATTAAGCACAGGATTCTAGAAAAATAGGAAAGGTCTTTCCAAATATAAAATACATTACAATTTCATTGCTTTCGAGCTTTTTGTGCGCACAGACACGTGGTTCTCTTTGACGCTCTGCCTGAGCGGCATGTTCACTGCCCTTGTGCTCTCCTCCAGTGGTCTGAGCGCACTAAGTGTTCCAAGCAGAAGATTGCTTCTTGGATAGGAATTTGAGCCAGCTCCCCTTCCTGATCTGCTCAACAGAAACACAAAGCTGAACTACTGTTTTTAATCAAACAGCTTTTTCTCCATTAACGTAGTGAAATTAACAATAACTGTGTTTTAAAATGAGTTTATGCTTACCAAATGGTGAAAATATTACAATTTTTAGCACTATCAAATAACTCCTTGCAAAGACTGTCAGCCATTGGTGAGAAGTTTATATAAATGTCGAAGTACTACAGGAAAAGAAATCATTTTCAATTTCTTGGTCACAATTTCAAACATTTTTTATTTGAATTAATTTTCCAAATGATGTCTTACTTGCTAATGTTTAAATAACAACATTATAAAATCATGACCTTTGATGCATTATATGTGGAAAAATAGACCGAAATCTAGGCAATTAAACAGAAAAAATATCAGGGAGAAAAAGTTTGCACTTTAGCTAAATCCAATTGAAGCTTCTATGTCATGCATTTAGTAAATTTAAAAAACACTGTAGGGAGTTCCCTGGTGGCCTAGTGGTTAGGATTCAGCACTGTCACTGCTGTGGCCCAGGTTCGATCCCTGGTCAGGGAACTGAGATCCCGCTAGCTGCGTGGCTCAGCCAAAATTAAAAAAAAAAAAAAAAAATTTTAAATAAAAAAACACTGTAAAGCATGATTCATGTATGTATAGTAACTTAGAAGTCCATTTTAAATACAAACTAAAAACATTCTTCTTCTAGTTAAAATAAATCTTTAATATCAGATAATTCACAATTCATAACAAAAAATTAAAAATCAAAAAATTAAAAATCAAAAGTCTTAGGTATATTTTCCTTTATCATGAAACAAATGACAAGATGATTACTGGAATTTAAACTATTTCTATAAATATGAAATAAACATTTTAAAATATAATGGTCGATCTCTTCATAGAAAGACTCATTTGTGCTGATATTTGTTATCTTCCACATTTGAAATAATTCTTCTGCAGTCAGAAGGAAAGGCCTAGAAACTGATCTCATTCAGTCATTTTAGAAACAGGTATGAAGCATTCCACAAGCCCTGATGAAAAGAAGACAGGACTTCGGCTCGAGGGGCCAACTGTAAGATGGCATGCCCACAGAACTCATCGTCTTTATGGAACAAGAAGGAATCACAAAGCAGCCAGCAACATGAATTAAACATCAACATTCCGAATGAACTGTTGCAGGCTTCTAATTTTTTTTTCATTAATAGTCATTCGGTCACCGTTCCTCATGTTCCATTTAGAGCACACCCTAATGTGGATTTCAACAAGCAGTTTTAAAACGGACCACCCCGTTTAGTAATGTGAAAATCTAAAGATTTCTGAAGCCAGATCTGTGAATCATATGTGACTCAGCAGCCTCCCACAGGCCTGACATCCTGTATATTTTCCCTCAAAATGGTCCTTCTGTAAAAGAGAGGCTGAATGGACTCCCTTATGGCTACTCAGAAAATACAAAGGAATTTGAGGACAGGCACTCCATTAGAATTCACGCTACCAGTTCTAGGTCACTGCAGTATAGGAAAAGAAAAAAAAAAAAAAAGCCCATTGCCACATCTCTTGCTATCTGGAGAACTGTCTTTTCAACTATCCATGGTGTATTGCCTCCAAGTTCCACATCATGCTCTCATATCTCTTGATCACAGCAGGGAAAAAGTAGCTTCACAGGCATTTACATCACCTTTGAACATCCTGTAAATGAATCTTTAACTGAAGTTATTTATCCAATTAATGCAGGTAATAAACATTATTTTAGTCCTAGAAACTGCAGAAGAACAATATACCTCAGGCTTGCAGTCCACTTTCCTACTTAATGGAAGCTATCCATATACGTTACCCATAAAAAATTATCATGCTAACTCTCCGAATACTTCCTGGGGTAGCTGTTCATTATCTTACTAACAATCTCTTTGTATGGAGGCAAAACTGTTAGAAAGTTCTTCTGGTGCAAAAGAACTTGTGGTATATTTATCTTATAAATTATTAGGCAACTATCTAAAATAAGATCTACCTTTTATAACATTTCTATATTACTTTTTAATGATCATTATCACTTTGGAATTTACAAGTAAAATTATAAAACTTTCAGAAAAAAATCAGAAGTGTCTTCAGACATCCAATTCCTAATGCCTAGCAGAAAACAATGGATGCAGCTGATTTAGCTGTGGCCATCTGACTGCCCTATTTTTGTCTGTGCTTACACTAAGATTTAAACAAAATGAAAAGGGTGAATAAAAATATATGCATGTAAAGGGCAAAGTGAGAATTTATGTCTTCTCCCTGCTATTTAAAAAAAAAAAAAAAAAGAGGTACAATCAGCAACTAAAGGCAAAACAGGTGATAATGATTAATAACTATCCCATGTAAGTTTAGTACTTTTTCTGGCCAAATGGTAAGTTCTAGAACCTGGGTTTGGGGTTTAGGAGCGGACTGGGTCTGGTTTCAGCCAGGTTCTTTGGACTATGGATATAAAGACGCTCCAACAGCAAGTGTCCAAAAGGAAAGTTGGAACCAAGAACCAAAGAAGTTGCCCACAGAAATAACAGTTCAAAGAGGCTAGACAAGAAGGGTAGAGAGCTCTGGGAAGAGAAGAGCAACTAGAGACAAGGATACAGCAAAAGCCAAAAACAGCACATAATTTTGGATCAAAGGATTAGCCCAATAATTTCAAAACGTGGTTAAGGACCTATCTATAGAATTCCTGTGTTCTTGTCTACCTGTGGATACAAAGGGAGCTGCTAAAAGCCCCAACTAGGCCATGAGAGAGACGGCCATGAAGGTTTTGTTTAAAGAACTCTACTCTGTATATAATTTTTTCCTCTGAGATCACAAAGTGCATCATGCAAAATGCCACTACAATGGGAAGTTAATTTGGTTTTCCTATTTCTTTTATACAACTAAAGTTTAAGAAGTAAATATACTTATCTTTATATTAATGCCAGGGCACAAATTAGAACCTTATTCTTGACTCTCTCAATCAGATTCTTCCTGCTGGATTTTTCAGAAAGGCCATGGAAATATCTTTGGATAAATTCAAGAACAGTGTATATATATTCCATCTAAAGCAAACACCTCTGTCAGGACTATGGTAAAGGTGTTCTCTTTTCCAGCCAAGCTGGTCTTGTTCTCTACGTTCACTCTTCTGATTTGACAGAAGGGGAAGTTTATGGGACGAATGGGCAGGCAACAGAATTAATGGAAGAGACTCCATTATGCCCATCACAATATCTCTCCTCTTCATCAGAAAAAATCCAGAGGAGTGCACAGAGCCAGGAAGCCCAGGGGAAATAACATGTTCCTGATTAACCAACTCTCCCTGAATTTATAACACAGCTGCCTGGTAGTATATAAGATTAAATGAAGAAAAATGGAGCAGAAGGAATTGAAAGAGATTCAATGGACCCAAAGGAAAAGAACTCAAGAGAAGGAATGAGGAAGAGGGACACATGGAAGTTGGGAGGAGTGAGGAGGAGAATATAGAAAAAGAAAGGAGACTAAAAATAAATGCATATTTCTAAAAAATAATGTGGAGTTTCTCCTAAAAAGATGAAAATTTACTTTTGCACATCTGAAAATTTTTGACTCATTACCAAAAACTTTAAACAATGCACTATTTACTATTGTTCAAATAATCATTGAAACTTTTAAGATATACAATTAACAGTCCTATAAACTAAAATGATATAGCCTTTAATCCAATTATAATGGAACATATGATTGCTTTGCTCTATTTCACATGGAATTGTGAAACCAAATCTCTTTTAACACTATGTTTATTTGTATGAATTTTTTTGTTTATATTCAATTTATTGTTAGGAAAAATAATGTTCATTTATCTTTACAGTTCAAGTACACATCTTTTCAGTGTGGACAACGGATTTGAATAACACTGATTTTTACTGTGTAGATCAATGACACATCAATAAATGAATGGTGATTTGTTTACAGCAGTGATTAGGTTGGCTCCCTGCAGAGAAATGTAGCTCATATTTGTGCATCTCCACATTTTACCTACACTTATATTTGAACATTTCCATGAAACACAACTTTATTGCACGAAATACTGAAGTGCCGTAGCATCTACTACTTCTACACCTTAGGCCGCCATCTTTCACATCCTCTTCAGGAGTTCTAAGTGGCTAATAAGGAAAGGTTTAAAGAAGAGCTGAAGTGATATTTTTTGAGTTGTATCACCATACATGTTATTTTCTACTGAACACAGTCGGTGATGCAAGATTTGGGTAGTCAAGCTACTATGGGAAGGTGGTCTTGGTTGTGCTCTATAACCCTGGCTGGGGGTTTTGCTCCCTAACATTTCAGCTAATGAATTGGAGAATCTTTAGCACTTGGACCCTCAAAAGGGAAAATGAACCCAAATGGCAAATAACTCCTGAGCCAACCCTTCTCCTAGACCACTCATTGCTACAGCAGAGATGTTAGAGATGTAGATGTTGAACTTGCCACTCTAGAATTTGACACCGTCACTGAATAGCATGTTCTTGCCTACTCTTTCTTCTGCCTACCATATTTCCCTTCCATGTCTTCTCATTCCTTTAAACCCCAGGGCAAACGTCAACACCTCACAGACACATTCCTGCCCACACTAGCTAATTCCATCTCTTTGTCCTGCCTCCTGTCCTTCACATCAGGCCCTTATTGTTTTTTCAGGACACTCACAACTTTGCAATTATGATATTCGTATATTTACTTGTTTTCAGTCTCTTTCCTCTAGTAAAATGAAAACAACACAAGAGAAGGTCTTTCTCATCTGAAATCAAAAGCACTTAGCTTTGCACTGGGATAAAATAGTTGCCCAAGAAAGTATTAATAAAATATTAAATTAAAAAATGAACAACTCTTTGGGGGAAAGCAAGGAGAATGGTCAAAATGGGATATCCACATTTATGCACAAGGCATGGTAAACAAGGCTCAACTGGGAAAGCATGGTCTTAAATCCAATAACTTCTCTTTTTTTCTTAATTAATGGAATGGAGAATAGGTAAACATAATCTGGGCTGACACAGAGACCATAAACTTTCTATTAAAGTCATGTGGGAAAAAATTTACGTTTCAAATGTCTGAATTTTCATACAAAATGCCCACAAAATTATGTCAGGTCATTTTGGAATAAGAAAAATAAAGGGAACATTGTTTCCCTAGAGCAAAAATTAGACAATCCAACAGGGATGAAACCACTGCATCAGCAATGGCAATGCAATCAGAGCTAACAATTTTGGGGCCCTGTCCACCTCCACCAGCTTTGATCCAGCACTTCACACCACTGCCAATTTGCCCAGCTACATAGACTTCAACTGCTTTGATGATGGGAAGGTTCCTCATCATCTACAGAAACTTCAACCCAAGGGATTATTAAAGGTCTTTCCCTATGAAGTTGAAGTACTGGCATACTAGGGTAAATGTTTAGATTCTTCAGAGAAAAGCAGCTACACAAACTGGGTAGAAATACACTGAAGTTACTATTTAACATTGTCTGGCTTTGCTAATGGCTAAAATTACTTTTAAAAGCTTATTAAGTTCTATGAAGTGTGAAAGTAATGACACCATAGCTGATATCTCATTCACAGCCAAAAGCAGAATCTGAAATTAAAGTGGAAACAGAATATCTCTATTTCTGCATTTTTAGACTTTAAACAAATCAACATATCATTTTATTTTCTTTTAAACTGTTAGAGACTATTAATTCCAAGTAATGTGTTATTTTACATATTTTACAAATTCTTTAATCCAGCCTCATTTCGCTAGGTAGCTGCTTAAGGATTGGCATTCTATTATTGAACAATAACAACAACAACAAATTAAAGCCCTATGAATTTGTTACTCAGAATAACAAGAACCTATCATTTCACTCCCTGTTCAGAAGTTTCCAAGTACATCCCAGTAAGTTACATTTTAATGTTTTATGAGAAGCTTCCATAAACTGGCACCTCCTATATTTCCAATCCTATCTTCTAACAATATTTTCTCTTCTTTTGCTGCACGTAACAATGATCCTTATATCATTCTCACTCCAGAATAACATGAGTTCATCTTAACATCATTTTGTATAAAAATTCAGAAATCTGAAATAATTTCAGTGTGGCATGTTACTGACAACATCACGTACTCTTCTTTATCCTAATGTACAAACTCTTCACATTCTGCTTTCTCTGCTGGAAACATCTATTCTTTGAAATCCTTCTCCTAGAAAATTTCCAATCATCCTTTAAAGACCAAATGCAAATACTTATTTCTCAGCAAATCTCTCCGGATATCATTCAATTTACTTACAATATCACAATGGTATTGAATTTCACAGTAATTATTTGTTTGTCAAGCTCACTCTTATCTTCATGGCAACAATCAAAATGACTATAGTAGGAACTTAACACATAGTAGGAACTAATTAAATGTTTAGTGAATTGGGGCTTCCCTGGTGGCGCAGTGGTTGAGAATCTGCCTGCCAATGCAGGGGACACGGGTTCGAGCCCTGGTCTGGGAAGATCCCACATGCCGCGGAGCAACTGGCCCCGTGAGCCACAACTACTGAGCCTGAGCGTCTGGAGCCTGTGCTCCACGACAAGAGAGGCCGCGATAGTGAGAGGCCCGTGCACCGCGATGAAGAGTGGCCCCCGCTCGCCACAACTGGAGAAAGCCCTCACACAGAAACAAAGACCCAACACAGCCAAAAATAAAAATAATAAATAAATAATAAATTAAAAAATTAAAAAAAAAAATTTAGTGAATTAATGTTAATTCTATTACATGAGTAATTCTTTGCCCTCCCTTCCTCCTTTCCATTCTCACTGTCACTGCTTTTAGGGACTTTTCCCTCTAGTGTATGGACTGTTGCAGTAGCCCACTAACTGGTCAATCTGACTCTAACTTCCTCTGCATCCAGTACTTGTAACTCTAAGTTACGACATTGGAATAACTGTGCCCTTTACACAGAGCCCCACTGAAAAATCACTTGTTCTAGAGAAGATTAAAAAATAACGTTCATTATAATGAAATTCTATGAGATGCTTAATGTGCAATTTCATTACAAGAGTACAGACCTAGAATGTTATACAACTGTTTGTCATTTTCATGCTTTTATTAAAATCCCCCTCAGTATTTTTTCTATGTCTAAGAAACATTCTATTATTAGAAAAAGAAAATGAAATTAACTGATCTTCAGTTTTATATGCTGAACAAATTAGTAAGAAGCTTAAAAACTGTAGCTATTTAATTTATATATTATCATTATACATATTTTTGCATCAATACAAAAAGTATGCTCAGTTACAGCATTAACTTACATATAACATCTATTCCAA
Source organism: Balaenoptera physalus (assembly GCF_965194825.1). NCBI lineage: Eukaryota > Metazoa > Chordata > Mammalia > Artiodactyla > Balaenopteridae > Balaenoptera > Balaenoptera physalus. The sequence goes on from NC_138887.1 coordinate 25,324,169, forward strand.
TATTGTCAAAAATATAGCAAATAAATATTAACACAAAAGTAAACTATAAAGATTAAGATATTATGTAATCTCATTATAGCATTTCCCAACTTACTGGGTAATTTTCCTGGGTAATTTTAGCACAGTCATTCCTCAAAAAATTTGTCCAGTTCTCTGGAAATTAGTGTGAGATCCCTCACTGCATTTAAGATATGCATGAATTAGTTCTCTAAGCAATAACTTACAGAATTGATACAAAGAAAACAGAAATAAATTCAGTAAGGTAAAATTTCATTCTGCATAAAACTATGGCAATATATAATGGAAATTAGATTTTTATTTTCTAATCTTACCTAAAACATAAAAGAAAATAATCTTATCCAAATTTAGAATGTAGTTTACAAAGAAGAATCCTGAGCACTATTTACAAAACATTAAATATTGATAAAATTTGTGAAAGGGAGGACTTGCAAAGAACCTACAACAATGGATGATTAAATATTATCCACTGTGTCTAGAATCTAGAGATGGCTTACAGTTTCCTTTACATATTCTTATATTTTACTATCTTAAGGTATAGTTAGAAATAAAGGATTACTAATATGAACAAGAACAATATTAAACAGAGAACTGAAGAGACTTGAAAATTGCCAGATTGTTACTAGACTGCCTTAATCCACATAACTCTTTTTCTTTTGGCAAGAGGCTTCTAACTGAAGTTACTACAATCAACAACACTTTATTCATTTTTTGAATATCATATTAACATCCTTCTCCTTTGTTATGGAAAACCACAAAAAACACTCCAAATGCTGATAGACTAGGTGATTAAACAAGATCAGTCTTCTACTCAAACAAGCCTCAACTATTCATTTTTAAGAACTTGATTTTCTGTGCTGTCAATTCCCCCTTTTTAATTGTTACAGGATCTCATACATAATACATACTTTTATTAGAACACATCATATTGCCTTGTGACACAGCATGAGTTGTCAGTAAAGAGTAATAAATAATCTTTGACCTCAACTGACCCACTGACATCAATAAAAAATGAAAATTACACCTACAAGCTGGCTAAAAAGGCTTCCATACTGTGGCACTCATAACTCCCCAATAATGTAGTTAGCTCCTTAGTCACTCTCCATTCTACTACAAATCTTTTCCCATTCTGTTTTCAAGAGTTATATTTATAAATACTCGCTGTTATTCACTGAATAAGCCTACGCGTTAGTCTATCTATATTCTAGAAACAGGTTCAGTGTGATCATATCATTTAAAAAAATATGCAATTGGTCTTTCATTTGCTTATATCTAAATACATCTAGATAAAAAGCAAGTTATACTTTTAAACAATATAGCCTCAATTTTATTTGGAACAATATTTTCTAAAGAAAACCCTCCCAGAGAAAAGAAAGCTATTTAGCCAAAAAATGTATTACCGATGAGAAGCTCTCCTTCTGTTGCCAGCTAAAGGTTGACAAGGGTCACTCCACAAGAAACTGGACATGAGTGACATTCAAGGCAAACCAGTTCCAATACATACAGCTCACTTCCTAGGGAATATTACACTTCTCCAAGACAGTATAAATGTTTTAAGGTCAGAAGAACACAATGCCTGTCAAAGTGTCCTGTGTACGTTAAAAAGACAAGTAATTTAGGAAGCATTTCTGACATTTAAAAGGGAATAATGCTTTCACATTCTCCCTCTCTTCCAACTTGACACCTAATTAAGCATCAATACAAAACAATGTAATTGAACAGATGTACTAGTCATTAACAGGAATTACCCATTCTCCTATCAAATCAGAATGTACAGAGAGGTCTCTATTTGCAATAGGTTGACTTAATTGCTTGAGAATTCCCCGGAGAAATAAACAAATGGATCAAGACATCTCGCATGCATACACACACACACACACACACACACACACACAGAGACAACCCACAAACACAGACACCCCTTCTAAGCTTTGATCCATGCTTTAGTCATTGTTACATCCATCTCTGCAAATGAGAATTTATGGTGGCTGCAGTCAGTACTAGAAGATCAAATAAATAGATGGAAAAATAAATGAAAGGTAACAGAATTCAGATTCAGCAACACCTTACTACAAATTTCTTACACAGCAATGCTTTTCATAAGATAGTTGTTTAAAAAAATTAGTAAAAAACAGAGCACAATAAACAAAACATCCAAAAAAGCAAAAACAAAACAAATCAAAAAACACATACACACAGAATACAGAAGAATTGAATCTTCTGGCAATTTACTGTGAAACATTTGTTTCATCACAAGGACCTGATACACAATTACTACAGTTGCAGTGTTTGTTGATTAGATCAGCCCACAGACATCCTCAGGGGGAGCTCAGAAGTCCTGAAATATGCCAAGCAATTCTCACATCATTATGCAAGGCAGAGAATCCAGAAAGTTAACACAATTATGTTTTCCTGCCCTTTTGATTAACAGCCGTCTCAGAGATGTATATAGTATCTGCTGACCAAGGTAGCTCACTTTACCCCTACCAAAACCTCTCTTAACCAAAAGCATTTAAAAAGGAGAAAATAAGGCATTTCCATAACGGGTTAAAGATGTAGCTGGATTTTAGAATTTAGAAAACAGATTCCAGTTTTCTTATACTCAAGAAGCTAAGGGCATTAAATTCACGGAATATAACAGATTTATTCCCATGAGTATCACACTGGATCTGAATTTCTGGGGATAACTCAAATGAAAGATTGGGGTCAGAAATATAGAAAATAAAAACGAGCAGAAAAGATGTAGAAACACAACTTTCAAACTGAATGCTCCTAACACACATACACACACACACACACACATTCAGAACAGTTAGGTTTGCCACTATTCTATCTGCCCTACCCCATCACCCATAAAGGGGTCTGTAGAATACAAAGAAGTGTCGTCTAGTAGCCCATCACCCTAAGTCATATTTCAAGCCACCAGAGAATATAAAGGACTTATTTCAAAGACTGCTTGCATTTCAGATTCTAGAGATGACATTGTCAGGGTTGTTCCTAGGCATTTTCAGTGACGGAGAGATTCCCTGGCCACATCATAAAATCTCTCCTATTGGAGCTGTAAGTGCCCAATTAAATTCCCAGGAGTGTGGAGGTGTGGGCTCTGCTCAAGCCTCTTCCCCTACAGATCATTCCCAATTGCCCCAGCTCCATGGCGCCTCCCTCCAATCTTCCCAAAGCCCGTATTATCTACACCACTTCCTTACTCGTTCACTTATCAGTTACTGCTTTCAACACTTCTTACAATTTTGTATTTGTTATTTTTTATTACAGAGTTAACAAGCTGTCTGTGTGTACTTTCTCCTCCACAAAGATGCAGATTTTTGTGGGCAGGTAACATGCATGTGTGTATGTGGCACGGTGCTTAGTAAATATACTCAATGCCCCCCAGATATGACTGATTTCATTGTAGACTGTCTTCATTGCCTACAGCCCACACAGCATGTCTGCAAAGTCTTGGATGAAAATCAGTTACGGGTGATTGCCTCGGGCTCTCTCGGCTCCAGGAGCAAGCTTAATCACTGAAAACACACCAGCTGCCCCTCAGTGGAACAAGGCCACGTGTCACTGCATTTCTGCGTCAACTAGAGCTGGGGGTACAGAAAACAGGTGTCACAAAAGAGATCTGCAGGGCACTGGGCACCCTACCCTCTTATGAAATATAGGAAATCTGTGTTTCTTTTTTCAAAACAAAAAAACCTATGACTGGTTTTGTCCAATTCACCAGCTTGGGAAGTTGGTAAGAAATGTAGTTGGATCCCCAAAACTACCAAATTTAGTTTTGAATTCTTTAAAATATATTTTTAAATGACTAGGAGCTTTTAATGGATATTTTTCCATCTTGCTGTATGTCTAGAACAGCTCAGTAAATACCTGTCATCACACACCAGAAATGAAACAAGCTTTAATGCACGTAGCACCACTCTTACAGTTTGCCCTATTGTTATTATAAACATAAAACAGCTGGGAACGTGGCAATGCCAGCAAAGCACTCAGGATTTCTAGTAGATATTGTCCTTGCTTGACTTCCTTATTACAAGGCTAATGTTCTCTTCAAAGAGAAAGAACTAAGAGGTAAAATATAATCTTTGACTATGGACCATATATTCTTGTCACAGTAAACAATAGATATTCTAAAACAGCAGGTATCTTAATTCAGTAGTGTTAGCAATGGTTAAACTCTTCTCACCTGAAATGAACAGTTTCACACCTCTTTTCCAAATATATCCTCTGTATCTAATTTAGAAGAATTCATGTGGGTTAGACTCTTAAATCTATATATTCACGGAATTTCCATATAGTATCTAGCCTGATTAAATTTTTCCTTGTGACTAGCCTTCTCAGACACTGATAAGTAAAATATTTGGCTTTCCAACAGCACTGAGCTCACTGTTGATGAAAGAAAGCTGTATTGAGCAATGTCAGGCTTATACGTTTAAGAAAATCTCAGGCAATGAAGGAAAACAGAAACAAAACCAACACAACTTAGAGGAAAATGCTGAACAATGAAATGGGGTGTTATTAATTCTCTGCCACTTGAAGATTGTTTTCCACCCTTTGGCATGCTGAGATAATTATATACACATGACACAGTATTATACGCGCTGCTTGCCTACTTAAAAACTGTTCTCCAAAGCAAGTATTATTGATTGAAGCTTCTTGTGCATCATGTTTAAGTCACACAAAAAATTGCCTAATTCCCACTGGAGCTAATCCATTACTCAAATTTTGTCAAGGAAAGTCTACATTATTGTGCAAAACTGCCAGGCTCCATTCCTAATAAAAATTGATTCTTTTTTATTGGGGTCATATAGTCAGCTTTAAAATTCTAACATCTGTTCTTTTGCCAAAATCTAACATTCCAGTTATCGATTAAAGCTTCAGAGTTGCTTTGGAAGGTATTAGATTCTCTTTTCCATTTAGATCAGGATTGTTATACTAGATCAATGCCCTTGTGGCCATCTGTCAGATTCAGCTCTTCACGTTGGCTTGTCTTGGCCCATATTTTATCTACAGAGTTAGTATAACTAAGATGGTTCTTAGGAAGTTCGGGGAAATTGTCAAGAATGTAGGCAGAAAAATCCAACAGAAGGAATATTTTTGCTTTCTCTCCATTGCTTGAAACATTTGTCTCCATCTTCCTAGGTGGGATCTCACCGTCTCAGCTTGCCCTATCCAAAAGAAGGATTTCATAATCGTATTGCTTCACACTTGAAATACTGATTATCCAGTGAACACTAACGATCAGGGATTACTAGGGCTTAAAGGGCAAGGATTCTTTAAGAGAAAAGATCTCTCTCTCTGTTGCACCTTTTGGTCTTTGCCACATGATTATGTGACCTCAGACTATATCATTCGTGTTCTCATTCTCTTCCTGGTCCTAAGAATTTGGATGGAAAAGAAAGCACAAGTCCCCTTTGTGGACCTAGCTTTCTCTTTCTGTCTTGCTTTAGCTCTCACTGTTTCCACAAGCACTCAAGCATACTGGGCTCGAATTTTAGATTCACAAGAGATTATTTACAGCTAAGCCATTAGCTCCAAACACAGGATGAGGCTATCAATCACTTGGTGAGCACCTACGATAGTACTTTTTTCCCAGAATTATGTGCCTGTATAAACAATTTCTCTGAAAACTCCAAAAAAGGAGAGCAGTGTTTGGCAGGAATTCATGCATTTCTAGACCCTTCTTTGTATTGTTATACCATCGAGTAAGACCAAAACACTTTCTTCTAACCCCCAAGATGATAAAATCCAAACTCCACTTGGTGGGAAACAGGATTGACCTTCCTACCCTCTACTGTTAAATACGGCAACTGTAACTCCTAAGAGGTCATGTCAATCTGCTATGTAAGATTAAAGAAAACCATTAAGACATGTGGTTGACATTCAAAAAAGAAAACAAAACCCCTAATGTTATCTAACTCAGACCCTCTTCCAAACATATGTAATCTGAATATGTTAAACTTCGACTTTATCTTCTTATTTGGGAGTTCAATGTTCACAAGAGCTGAGATTTGATTCTCTGTCGTGTGCAGCCTGTGAGGTCCTAGGCAGGACACACAGTCTTCTTGAATGTTTATTTTCTCACCTGTAAGATAGACCTATTTACCAGTACCTTTCTCTTAGGGATGTTGTGAGGATTAAATAGAATGACAGATTAAAAGGGTTTAAGAATATTTCATATACAAGTGCTCAATAAATAGCAATTATTATAATTATATTAAACATTATGATTTATGACAAGCTCAGCTTCTTGAGAGTTTGTTTTAAACTCTGTAATTGATAAAAGGAACTTCTTTAAGTTGAACCATTCTCTGCCTCCCTATGATTTTCACTCACTAGCCTAAATTTCTGATGCTTTCCTTACATGTCTACTTCTGTCATGAACTCTCTGGGCTTGCTAAAAAAAATACCAAATTATTAATTGGTGTTCTTCCTAGAATATGATTCCTTGCTACTTTAGCACCCTAGTCTCTTTGAAAATAATCTAATTTGTCAATAAACTTATTAAATAAAATTTTGATTCTGAGACCTGAAGCCAACATTCAAGTTGTCATCTGACCAGGGTACAGCTCTGCGTCTCAGTAGGAATGGTATGTTTTGCTTATAGTCAACTGGCTACTGCCGCTGCTGGGTGTGTGTGTGTGTGTGTGTGTGTGTGTGTGTGTGTGTGTGTGTGTGTGTGTGTGTGTGTGTGTGTGTGTGTGTGTGTGTGTGTGTGTGTGTGTGTGTGTGTGTGTGTGTGTGTGTGTGTGTGTGTGTGTGTGTGTGTGTGTGTGTTAGTTAGTTAAACTCAGGAGCTGTACCCAAGCCAGTTCTTCTCCACTCCGTACTATAGATTGTAAACCTAAACTGAGAATTTGTATTTTCCTTGTGAAACTGTATTTTTTTTAAATGGGAGTGAGGGAAGACACTGGGAAAGTGGAACTATTTTTTAGTGACCTGTACCAGTTACTTTTTATTCAGAGTTTCTCAAATCTGTTTCTCCAACTACTTGCATTATAATAAATTAGATGCTTTTAAAAATTACACATTTGTTACATATATACAATGGAATATTACTCAGCCATAAAAAAAATTAAATAATACCATTTGCAACAACATGGATGGACCTGGAGATGATCATACTAAGTGAAGTAAGTCAGACAGAGAAAGACAAATACCATATGGGAAGGTGGGGGAGGGATAGTTAGGGAGTTTGGGATTGACATGTACACGCTGCTATATTTAAAATAGATAATCAACAAGGACATACTGTACAGCACAGCAAACTCTGCTCAGTACTCTGTATTAACCTAAATGAGAAAAGAATTTGAAACAGAATAGATACATGTATATGTATAACTTAATCACTTTGCTGTACACCTGAAACTAACACAACATTGTTAATCAACTACACTCCAATATAAAATAAAATTTTTTTTTTTTTAATTACACATTTGCTGGTCCAGCCCCCTGTCTGCTGAATAATGAATTTCAGAGCGTGGGTCAAAAGAATCCATGGAAACATAACTCATAAACCATTTTTTCTCATAAAGTTATTAAATATTTACTTCTCCCTAGAAAAACACTTCAAAGATAACCTTGATAAATAATAGAAGCACATAACATTTTTTACCATTTAAAATTAGCAAAGCACTTTAACAAACATACTCTTTCATATTTACCTTTATAACAATTGTATGAACTGATTTTACAAAAATAATCATGATTATGTAATTTATTTACATTTATCTGAATTTCTCTGAACATCGCATTTAGGAAAATGTGTGTGTATGTGTGTGTTAAGTATCTGTATTGCCCTCAGATATGTTAAAATATTATTGACTACTCAGAAAATGGCCAAAAATTTCAGACCTAATATCTCCACTGAATCACTCATTACCTCTTTAAAAATATAAAAGTAATACATGGTATGGAAAGTTATAAAGTAAAAAGTAAACATTTCTTCTCATTCCATACTCAGTTTTATTCCGTGGCAGTACAATTATATTTTTCAGTTTCTCTTTATATTCCTTGTTTTGGCCATGTTCAGAACTTGAAATAATCTGTTTTCACCTCCATTTCTTGATTCTTCAGCTGTAAGGAGTCCTACTCACTCCTTCTATGAAATATATGGAACTTAACTCACATGTATGACTTTCTTCTCTTCCCCCATATATCCATCTGTCTTTTTCTCTCCCTTCTTCCAACTTTTGCTACTTATAATTTTACTTTTAACTTTTCCATTATTTTCATTTTAACAAATAATACCTTAATTGGTATTTCCTTATTGGTATTGGAGGGATGGAATGGGATTTGGGGATTAGCAGATGCATAGATAGATAGATAGACAGATAGATATGGATAAACAACAAGGTCCTATTGTACAGCCCAGGGGACTATATTCAATATCCTGTGATAAACCATAATAGAAAAGAATATGAAAAAGAATGTGTATTTATGTACAACTGAGTCACTTTGCTGTACAGCAGAAATTAACATAACATTGTAAATCAACTATACCTCAATAAAATAAATTTTTTAAAAAATAGAATCTATTGGACTATCCATAGGCTTTAGGCAATATTACTTACTCCCTAAGTATGAAAAGTGAAAAAATTAGTACCTTGCCATATCCCTCCACCGCCTCCCCCCACTCAAAACCCAGATTCCCTCCACTATAGCATTACTTTTAAATTGTCAGCATTTATTACATTTACATTCTGTTCTCTAACTATAGTTGTCTCCCATTACATTACCCAAGAAACAGAAAGTTTCTATTTGTCATTAAAGCATGGTTCGTCTCAAATCTCAAATTTTCTCACCTCTAGAGAAGGTGATAAAATTTAAATAGAAAAATTAGTTTTATGACTGATTAGAAAGGTATAAGTCACCCCATACCCCGGAGATGCTCTCACCTTCTGAGAGGGACCACATTCTGCCTCTGGAATGTGTGTTTCTCTAAATAAACTCACTTTCACTTAAAAAAAAAAAAAAAAAAAAGAAAAGAAAGGTGTAAGTCAAATAAGTCTACAACAACTCCAGCTTGTGCTTTCAGATAATTCATAATATCAACTTTGTGTCAACACTTTCTATGTAACAGAGCTCATACATAGAGAAAAATACCCCATGGTTATTGGTTGTTTCAAGAATAAGTTTGGAGAATTGACCATTCAATTTTTCATGTGTTGGGGCGATACAGAACTATTATATAAAGAAAAGCCCACTCTAACTGTAGACAGTCTCTTAGAACACATTTTCAAAAAAATGACTGGCAGGTGGGAGGGAAGGGTATCCATTTAATAAACATTTTGATACGGTAAATTCAATTTTCACAATACTTCATGATCTACCAACCACTCTTTAACTATTAATGTACATAAATATATTCTTAATAAACAACAAAAACTATCTAGACTCCAGGGTCCTGTGGAATATATTGAGGATATATTCTCAATTTATCTGTGATTGCCTTTACCATTAGCCCGATGAAAAGACATAATATTTATGGACAACAATTTAAAAGACATTACTCTGGAGTCTAGATTTTATTTGTGAATCAAAGCTATGTTCTTGGGCCACATTATCTTAAAACCCTTTAAAATTACTTTTACTAAGTTTGGCATTGCAATTATACCCTCAGCTGTAACGGAACACAGTTTATAAAATCCAGTATTTCAGTTATTAATCCTTCAGCAACTCATGCATTGGAAATTCATGGGAAGACTTTCTTTCAGACCAATAAAATACTTGAGTTCCCCTATAAAACCAATACACTATATCCATATATAAATTATTAAATAGATTTATTTCCCTTCTTGCTTTGGCCTCTAGGAAATTCAGGAGAGAAACTTGCTGGTCAATTTTTAAAAACTATATAATATCCTGTGGTTTACATATTTGCATTCAAACTATCCTAGTCTCAAATTCATATTCAGCCTTTTCCTGTCTTTAACTTTGTATTATTTTCATATTCTACCATATTTTTTATATTCTTATATTTGTATCTGTAAACACAAAAATGTTAATAGACACAGTTCTTTCCTAATGGACTTATTTTGCCCATATCACATAAGAGACTATTAAAAAAAACCATACATTGGGGAGAGACATCAACTGACTTGAAGAATGCATCCTTAATAAAGATATGTTGAACCCCAAAGTAACAGCAATGAAGTTTGAATTGAAGCTGGGTTGTAGAAGTACAGAGTTCTAGTGAGAAGGAAGACATACATGATGAATAATCTCATATAGGAATTCATTTAAATTTAAGGAAATTTTCTAATTTTCAGATGGTCAAAGTTTTGTCTTTCACCTCTCAAATGCACTGGAATTACAGTGAAAGGAAAACAGGAGCAACTAGTCCTTACCGGCCTTCTCCTCCTGGAGCCCTCCTCTGTCAAGTGGGTGATTTAGAACCTAAAGTGTTCTTTTGTTTTCTTTGTCTGAAGTCGTTCCCAGATTAGTTTGAGACTTGCTTGCACGTGTTTCCCAGCAGTGATCCTGGGCTGTCCTGTTCACTTCTGACCTGCACCTGCTCTTTTCAAGTTTGCACCAAGAGTGCCTGAGGCCTAAACAGAGGCATGCTGGCCCATTCACTGAGACTATTCAGAGAAGTGTTAGGGGAGGGGCAGTGGGCGGGATGGTGGCCCTCCAGAGAAGAAAGGAAAGTGACCCCTTAAATCAGAAAATGACCTTCTATTTGTCATTGGTTGTCTAAGTAATGTAAGGGGACCACCTCCTCTATAATACGCTTTGTTATACCGTAAATGTTACATGGCCTAAAATGGGGCTTCTGAAAAGATTAGATGAATTATTGGTTTTTAAGACTAATCAAGTGACATGTTTAGATACACAGAAAGAGTATAAAATCTATCACATGACTGGTATTCATAAATATTTACTATGTTTGTTCTAAAAACAAAAGGGTAAGTATATGTGAGACATTTCTTCATGAAAACATATAATGGTAACAAGGGATTTGCAGATGACTTAGGTCTCTCTACCTAAGGTTTGGGATTTGATCATTTAACTGCTTCCATCAATGTGATACTGTGATTTCTTCTAAATCATCAGTTGCAGAGTCATAGAAGAAAGACTCACACTGATATTTTCTCTAGTAACCTAAAAGTCAGTAGAGGTTCTAAAATGAACCACTAGGGATATTTACACCTTTGTCATTTAGAATACAGTCTTGATCAGAAAACAGATAATAATTCATATTGGGTATTTTTCTCCACTAGACGAGTTTACAGAATTTGTGCTTCAGCTTCTTTTATTGAGTTTTTGGGCACTGATCTATTCCAAAAGAGAAGAATTGGACCTGAGGCTGAACTATTCCATCCCAAGGAGGCTTGTAGGCAAGACAGCCAGCTGGTACCATTGCCACTCTGAACTAAAAACTACTTGCCATTCAATTATTCATATTCAGCCCTTGTTTGGAAGAGAAAGCACTAAGGAGAAATAGAGCAGCAAATATGTAGACTGAGAAGGAAGGAAAAGGATTTTTAATAGTTGTGAGGGAAAGGAGCATCACAGAAAAAAGATGGTATTTGAAACAAGGAATATGGAGAATGTCCTCAGCAATTCTAATAAAAACAGCATCCTTGGTCTTCACACATGCAAATTAAATTGGTAGCAAATATGTATGAAATGTTCAAAGAAATGCTGAATGAGCCGAGGCTTTCCGAATAGGAACAAACACAGTATTTACACTGCTTTCTTTTTTTCACCTGAACTCTACTCTCCCTCCATGCATCATTTTTATATATTTGAAAAGCCAAATTATTTATTTAAAACTAAACAAGCCAAAAGCAGCTTCTGGAAAAATTTGCAAGTCTATATGAAGGGAATATCCACCATGCATAGCCAAGTAAGTGCTGAAAATATGACATGGTAAAATACACAGAAAAACTAGCTCCTTTTCAGTTAGAGTATACACTTAAATCTCTCATTTCTCAAGTTTCATTTGACAAAAATCCTAGAGAATTAAAGCAGCAACTGAAGAAAATCCAGGGTTGTTGTTCTTTTCAATTTCAGTGGTATGGACTAAATGGTGTGCCCCCCAAAATTAATATGTTGAAGCCCTAATCCTTAATGTGACTGACTGTATCTGGAGATGGGACCTTTGGGAAATAATTAATGTTAGATGAGGTCATGGGGGTAGGGCGTTTATATGGGATTAGAGGCTTTACAAGAAGAGGAAGAGAGAGATGCTCCCTCTTTGCCATGTGAGGACACAGCAAAAAAGGTGGCAGTATGCAAACCGGGAAGAGGGGTCTCACCAAGAACCAAATCTGCCAACACCTTGATCTTGAACTTCTCAGCCTCTAGAACTGTGAGAAAAAAAAAGTCTATCGTTTAAGTCATCCAGTCTATGGTATTTTGTTATAGAAGCCCAAGCAGACTAATATAATTAGTTGTAAAATATTTTGAAAAAAGAAAAAAATAGATCACTGTCAAATGAGAAAACAGAAAAAATGAAATAAAAAACACGTTTGCCCTAGAAAAAATTCTATTTTATGACATGAAATAAATACTGCATTAAAATGCTCAAGATAAAAGAAACGTAAAGTTATTTGTTTGCCTGGTATATAAATGACAAAAATACCTGGCTTGTTGAGGAAGAGATGTTTTTCATATAATTTGAAATCAGCAGAAGTTAGGGCAGAAATCAACAGAAAGTATATTTCACTGCTGAAAATAGCAAAGATGGAGTTGTTTTTAACTGAATGTTGATGCAAGACACAAGGGGAAACGGGGTATGATGTAAGAATCAATTAATGCATGTAGATGGACCACAAATCACATTAATGTATTGAAATGCTCTTGCGCCCTTATCCCCTACTGAAACACTGGGCCTTGCAAATCCTTCTTTTCTGTCTGTATTAATAGCTTCCTCCTCCTTGTTTCAACATCTCCTACAAAACTTCACTATTTCACCAGACAGTGAAACTAAGAATTGTCCGCCTTCCCTCCGGATCACAAGCTCCCTAAGGAGCAGGATCACATTTTGCTCAGCTTGTGCTGTGCTGTGCTTCCCTTTCCACCCCTGCTACTGTTGCCCAAAGAGCTAGAGAGTGAGTCTTCACTCCCACTGCTGCAAGAAAGAAGATACTTCAGAATGTCAAACTGGAATGGACCATAACTTAACATGGAAGGAATTTATTAAATCTTTAGAGAAAGGTAGACAAAGATACCACAAAAAAAGAAAATCACAGGCCAGTATCACTGATGAACGTAGATGCAAAAATCCTCAACAAAATACTAGAAAACTGAATCCAACAATACATCAAAAGTATCATACACCATGATCAAGTGGGATTTATCCCAGGGATGAAAAGATTTTTCAATATCCTCAAAGTCATCAGTGTGATACACCACATCAACAAATTGAAGAGTAAAAACCATATGATCATCTCGATAGATGCAGAAAAAGCTTTTCAGATAAAATTCAACACCCATTTATGATCAAAAAAACTCTCCAGAAAGTGGGCACAGAGGGAACATACCTCAACATAATAAAGGCCATGTATGATAAACCCACAGATAACATCATACTCAACAGTGAAAAGCTGAAAGCATTTCCTCTAAGATCAGGAATAATACAAGGATGTCCACTCTCACCACTTTTATTTAACATAGCCTGGAAATCCTAGCCACGGCAATCAGAGAAATCTCTAGAGAAAGGGACTTTTCTATACATATTTCTTCTGCCCCTCACACCTCCATCCTTCACCCAAAGTGCCTACATATGTCTCCCACTGATGTTCATGGTGAGTAAATGAGCAAGAAACCCTGGTGGTGAAATAGCTCTATTTAAAATTTCTGTCTGGGACATGTATGGGCTTTACCAACTGAGCTGGGAACCTACTGTTTTTGTAATAAAATATATTGTTCATTTTCCAAAGAATGTACTTAAAAATACACTTCTGGAACACTACAGCAAGATACCACCTACACTGGATATACTTTCTGACATTTCATTTAAGTTTGTTTTTTATTATATAACATTAACTATATCCTGGCATTAATATTTAGGTTTAGAGTTGTCAACACATTTAGAAATAACTGACATAGGATTTTTTTCAGGTAATTTCAAAATATTTTTGGTTCATGGAATGAATATGCATTCTTGGAATCTTCTGCAAAGTCCCCTAGAGACTACCCGCTACCATTAAGTAAGCAGCAGATTCTGCTTGCTTAAATGGCAATAACCACTGCAATAAGCACATTCAGCAAGGGGGGAAAAAACTGCTATAGTATTGAATACCCCTCTGTTTTAATCAACCAGATTCCCAAGTCTTATTTTGTGCTTTATTCTCCTGTGGCAACTTTTATATCAAATCCAACTGCACATCATTAGAAAGTGAAAAATAATAAGACAGTACGTTAGAGATACATTTGCACATGAGATTGCGGGAAGAAATTAGCTCTTGTTTCAAACAACATCTTTTTTAATAGGGTCTTTTTTTAATTCATTTATTTAATTTATTTACTTGTGGCTGCGTTGGGTCTTCGTCGCTGCATGCGGGCTTTCTCTAGTTACAGCGAGTGGGGGCTACTCTTCGTTGCGGTGCGCGGGCTTCCGATTGGGTGGCTTCTCTTGTTGCGGAGCACGGGCTCTAGGCGCGTGCGCTTCAGTAGTTGTGGCTCTCGGGCTCTAGAGAGCAGGCTCAGTAGTCGTGGCGCACGGGCTTAGTTGCTCCACGGCATGTGGGATGTTCCCAGACCAGGGCTCGAACCCGTGTCCCCTGCACTGGCAGGCGGATTCTTAACCACTAGGCACCAGGGAAACTCCAAACTACATTTTAACATAATAATCATAACCTTCTAAAGCCAAGGGAGCGTCCATTAAGAACCAGCACTTAGCAGAAACACACATGCAGGTATGAAGAATGAAATAAAATACACTCCCATACCTATTCAGAGACTTTATATGCAAAAGTAACAAATCCATTGTTGTTTCACTGTAAAAAAAATATACTATAAAAATTTGGCTTTTAACAATGAAATTAAAATTATTATAAGGCAATTAGATTAGCACCCTCTACACACACACACACACTCTTAATGTATGTAGTATAAGGTAGTGGCAATTTAAAGAATTATTTATCATGTGGTTAAAGAACAGTGTGGCAGTTTAATTACCACACTTGAGATATTTCTTTGAAAAAAATGTATCATTTACAATGGCCATATGTCCTTTATAAATCATTAAATGCCCTTACTATGATGGCTAGTAAAGGAATCCACAGTTTGCCCTTCCTCAGGCTCTTTTTTTTTTTTTTTTTAATAAACAACCATAAGAAATAATATTAGCAAAGAGAAACATGTGTGAAATAACTCTTGGAAATAAGTGAAGCATTCTTATCCTTCAAAATTTAAAGCATTCATTGCTCCAATCCCTTCCCACCTTAAAGGGCATTTTCTTGAATATTATTCTCTATGTGAAACTGAAGATCAGTGCTGGATCAAGAAGATCAGACCTGAGTCAAAAATACACATTTTTAGCAATATTGTTAGCTTGTTTTGCACTGCCAAATTTAATAATGTTTATTCACATTCCTAAATGTTTTCTCATGCTTGTAAGTGCCAAGGATGGCAAATTTTATTTACAAAGTTATAATGTATTGATATGATGATCCAACAATGAAAATTACCATGAAAATGTCAGTTTTCACATTGTAAATGATCCTTAATTCTCTGAGGTACTCAGATGATCAAGAGGAAAAACTTTAATCAAAACCTGACTTTCCTACAGTATTTCAGACATTTTCCATTTCAAAATACCTGAGAACACAGTATGAATAGTTTATTTTCTGAGCTAGATGCAAATAAGAAGTAGCAAAGGAAATTAAAATATATTAGAATAGCATAAAGTGTTCAGGTTCACAGTGAAGGTTCCTCAGTTCAAACTCAAATCAGAGCTAATCTCTCCATCTCTAGATCTGACTTTCCATTGGCAGGGCTGTCTTCCTTTTATAGGAAAACAGAGAATTACTGACGTTCTACTTATAAATTCACTTTCAGTCTTGGCAATCAAAGAGGTGGGTCATGGTTTGATTTTGTGTTGGCTTACTTTACTAGTGGCTAAATGGAGGTGTGACTAGCTAACAACAGATGAGAAAATAAATTCCAGATGTTCTAACCACCTACAGTACTCTGTTCAGAGAGCAAAATTCACAAAATTATGAAAATGAACTCAGGTGGGTTGTTTATCTTGCAGAGCATTTCCCATTTCACGTATGATCCGCGAGGTCAGAGGCTCTCTGGCCTGAGCAGCTCTAGGCTACATGAGGAAATAAGCAGCAGGATACAGTCAAACAACATTCAGGGGCATCGAAGTTCACCAAACTGAGGCTCACTTGCTTCTCTCAAGTGGCATTTTCTTCACAGGAAAAAAAAAAGCGCAAAAGACATGCTTGAAATTAGTGTGAGGTCCTGTATAATGTTCACCTTTTGCAGACAAGGTGAGACCATATGAATTTACTTCAAAGGTAGGATATTCAGAAATTCACCTCAATATTTAATACTCTAAACTTTTGTTTTCTAGAAAAAAAAGAAAAGAAACTGTGCAATTGAAAAAAATTTAAGATAAATCAGACAACAAGGATAGGAGTTTTTTTTTAAATCCCTAGACTATGTTCTTTTACAGAAAGTTATCATTTTGGCTGTCATTTCTACCCCAAACATTTTAACGCACACTAGAGGTTAATAAGGTTTGAATGCTCACATTGGTGGTATTTCACAAACAACTGAATTCCAAATTTCATTTATATATTACATATGCTCTGATTTTGTAAAAGATTTCCTGGGTTCTTTGCTTCATCTCCATTCTTAAGTACGCATTCTATTAATAAAGCCACATGTAGGTGCACAATAGTGTAGAGGTGTTACCGCTACTATGATGATCTTAGTCTCCCTGCCCCAGCAGCCTTCTAATAAGGAAGCTGGCCCACTTAACTAATACCTGAATTTGATGCCTCATTCTTACTTAATGTGTGACCATAGAAACTGTCAGCCTGGGACCTCCTTGGTGGCACAGTGGTTAAGAATCCGCCTGCCAATGCAGGGGACACGGGCTTGAGCCCTGGTCCAGGAAGATCCCATATGCCGCAGAGCAACTAAGCCCGTGCACCACAACTACTGAGCCCTCGTGCCACAACTACTGAAGCCTGCGCGCCTAGAGCCCATGCTCCTCAACAAGAGAAGTCACCGCAATAAGAAGCCCGTGCACTGCGACGAAGAATAGCCCCCGCTTGCCGCAACTAGAGAAAGCCCACACACAGCAACGAAGACCCAACGCAGCCAAGACATTAAAAAAATTTTTTTTTAATTTCTAAAAGAAACTGTCAGCCTCAGTTTCCTCATCTTTAAAATGCAGGTAACAATACCTAATTTACTGGGTTGTTGGGAGAATTATATTAACTAGCATATGTAGAAATAAGTAAGCAGATAAGTTAAATATCTCTCACATGCTATTTTGTGTTAAGTTTAAAAATATGTACATGCAACAGGGGAGAAGACAATTAGATGTGTCAGGACTTTCCCTGGGATCTTCAGGGGTTAATATATAATTAGCAAAATGAGGATGAAATAGCATTCCAGAATCAGCAAACGTTTACAGAAAGGGCAATGAGGGTGTGGCTCATCTGAATGACAATCAGTAGAACATTTTAATTTACTCAGAGTCAGTAATATTATCGGAAGAAAGAAGACTGGAGAGAGCAATTCCTCTCTTTGGGTCTTCACCTGCCTCCAACAGAAAGCGGGGTCACTAACCCTTATCTCTGTGCTAACCTTCCCATTTTTTTGGAGTAAAAGAAAAGCCTGCTGGGAAAACTGAGTATTCTTCCCCGTCTCAGGTAAATGTGCAAACCTGGAGGTGAAATAGAGTTGAAGCTTGATAGACTCTTTAGGAATTCCTGAAAGCAGGTCTTAAGGACCACATCATCAACAAGAAATAGCCAATTAACAATGAAATAACAGAAGAGATGCAAAACACCAGTTCTAGAAAAGGGATTTATAAACTGTGACTGTGTACAGTTCCAGAGAACTGAGGAAGCCTGGTCCCCATCTTTTTTCCCTTGAGGTGTTTACAATCGGTCATGGGTAAAGCACCTACCACACACATTGGTACATAATACATACAGAACTATGTCTCTAATGTAAAAAATGTTACTGAAGGGATTAACAGAGTTCTAAAAGTGAAATCAATCTTTTAATGTTTATCATAGAAATTATTTTGAAAGTAGTATTTTTTTTTTCATTTTTAAACAGCTTCATTGAGATTGACGTACCACACGATTTCCCACTTAAAATGTGAAGTTTAATGTTTTTTTGGCCAAGTCATAGGATTGTGCAACCATTACTACTATGTAATTTTAGAACATTTTTGTACCCCATGAAAGAACCCATGCACCCATCAGTAAGTAGTCAATTCTCATTTCTTCCACCTGTGCCCCAACTAAGCCCTGAACAGTTGCTAATCTACTGGGTTGGCCATAAAGTTCGTTCCGCAAGCTGGTACAGAAATGACCCGAACGAACTTTTTGGCCAGCCTAATGCCTTCTGTCTCTATTAACTTGCCTATTCAGATAACTTTATACAGGTGGAATCATATGATACACAGTCTTTTGTGTCTAGCTCCTTTCACTTAACATAATGTTTACAAGGTTCATCCTCTCTCTCATTTTGCATTTTTAAACATTTTTCATAAACCTAAAGGTAGGATTTTACATTCATCCTCATTTAATTTCATCTTTTTAGCTATGGCTAATGTTTCTACCTGTCAAAAATAATTTTAACTTTCAACATTTCCTTCAAATAGTTATTCTTTTACTAATGACCTGTCCTGCGGCAGCATGGTCACTGGTGGGGAGGAAAAAAAGGGACAGTAATTACCACTTATAGAGCACTTACTTCAGGCTAACTCGGGATTAATTTATGTATAAGTATCACTATTTATACAGTAATACTATAAGGTAATAGTATCTCCATCTTATAAATAAACAAACTAATGCTTAAACCAGGTAGGTAACTTGTCTATGTTCACACAGCCAGGAATTTGCAGGACTGGGGTTCAAATCCAGATCTTTCTGGGTCTGAAGCCCATACTTTAAGCTAGTAGACTCCATGATCTCCCATGACATTCCTTAGTTCCCAATGATAATATCCAGGAGCATTACTATGTACCATTCCCTATACATATATTACTTTGTGTTAGTATATGGAAAACACAATAATGTAGATATTGTGATCTTCAATGTAGAGTAAAAGAACCTTAAGTTCAAAAGGGTTAGGTAATCTGTCCAAGCTTACCAACTAGTGTATGACAGAGCTGGTGTTTACTTCCAAGTATACCTAGAAAAGAAGTGTTCTTTTTCATGATGTAGTAACTCCATTTACTAAGGGTGTTTTCATCTAAGGTCGATGCTATCCTGATAGTCACCTTTTTTTTCCCATGAAGAAACACAAAAGAACCTTTGGATTCTTTCTTCCTTCCCAGGTACATAGTGTAGAAAAGCAGAGGGGAAAAAAAGCCAAAAACTCTGCCAAAAAGCTGTACTTCCAAGCAAGACAACTGGCCCATTAACAAATGCCTCCATCAATATCTTACCAGCTGCTGTTTGCACTGTACTTGTCAATATTGAGCATCACTCACAGTTCACACGACCATACAAAATCTCAGAAAGCACAGAGTACCAAGGTGAAAAAAAAGCCAATTCAAGGATGATTTTAGAATCTGACAACACATTCACCACACAAGTATATAATTAGATGAAAACAAGTTATGTCCTCTGCATGCTTTATGTGTCCGGGAAAAATTCCTCATAATTTCTAGCAGTAGATTGAACAGGACTGGCAAATTATACAGAGTAATCTCCACTTCTCCTGCTGACTCACCTGACATTTTGCCCCCTCATCTAACGCTGAAGCCTCAGATTATCCAAAGTAATCTGCTTAAATTCAAAGTACAGTGAAATTTAATTATCCATGTCATAAAGGGGTACTAATATTATGGCAGACTAAGGTAGACTACAGCACAAAAATATATTTGGCCTTTAAATACCTTAAATATTTTCACACAATAGATTTTTTTCCTTAAGTTTTGTTTTGTTCCCTTGCACAGATTCAAACCAAATGGAAGGCAGGAACTGCTTGCACAGGTAAGGTTGGTGGTCCCATATGGTGGGATTTAAGTGGAGCTGGAAAGATTAACGTCCTTCCCATCTGTAATTAGTCATTCCTCATTTTATATAAACTTTTCTCCCTTCCCTGAAATGTTCTTTTATGTTAAAATACCCCTGTGAGGGTTGACATATTAAAGCACTATCAGCTGAGAATGAATGAATTTATTATGATTGAGAAAACAGATAAAACAATATATATGAACACTAAGTACCTAAGAGAAAAAAGAAGAAAATCCCTGGGTTCTGTTCCATGTCAGTGCAAAAATTCTAATTATAAATGTTTCTCCCTAGATTTAAAGGTTCAAGTGCCTCTGTAAGTCATTAGGAAACAGCAAAGATAAGAAATAAATTTATTATCATTCACTTTGAAACATAATGTTCCCTTTTTCCAGGTAATATTCTAGGAGTGATATCAATTTGATTGTATTATCAACAATTTCCATGAATTTTGTAAATATGAAGTTATAAGTAAACAGTCTTCCAGCTCAATGCTGAAAGATTCAAATATAATAAAATGACAGACTACAAAAAAAAGAAGGAGGGCTTCCCTGGTGGTGCAGTGGTTAAGAATCCACCTGCCAATGCAGGGGACACGGGTTCGAGCCCTGGTCCAGGAAGATCCCACATGCCACGGATCAACTAAGCCCGTGCACCACAACTACTGAGCCTGCACTCTAGGGCCCGCGAGCCACAACTACTGAGCCTGTGTGTCACAACTACTGAAGTCCGCGAGCCTAGAGCCTGTGTTCCACAACAAGAGAAGCCACCTCAATGAGAAGCCCGCACACCACAACAAAGAGTAGCCCCCGCTCACCGCAACCAGAGAAAAGCCCACACGCAGCAACGAAGACCGAACGCAGCCAAAAATAAAAAAATAAAAAATACTTTAAAAAAAAAAAAAGGAAAAGAGCAATAACCTTGAATTACCTTGAAACGGCAACTGCATGTAAAATTTTTACCTATACACGGACATATACTATTTTCATGCTAATTCTTATACAAAGAACAACGCTACGTATATTCTTGAATGTAAAGAATGTATAATCCATACTGAAGGCTACACAGATGTGGTCCAGTTATGCAATGGCTCAAATAATAGTACTGTATCTATGTGAACAAAAATGCAGACAAATAAAAAGAGGAGCTAATAAGATATACATTTAAATTAGAAATGAAATTAAAAATAAAATTTAATCATTTATTTTATTCCAATGTAATAAGCAAACAAAAAAGATGTACTTTCTGTCCATTCTTAAATTATTTAACATAATAAAAACAAAAACTTGAAAAAAACTTTCCAACACATAAAATCCATTTATAAGAATATCTGCTAGTAGCTAATCTCTCTTGGGCATAGCTACCAAATGCTGCATTGTATTTATACTAAAGCTTTCACTTGTGCCTGATATAAAGGAGACTAAGAAAAATAACTGTAAAGAAATATTTATTCTTGATATTCTAAAATGTAAAATTATCAAATAAATATAAAATAGACGTTTGACTTATTGATATAGGTACATATATAATTTATATATACTATCTTATTTATAGACAGCTATCATACACACCACTAACGCAATACCAATGAGAAAATGGCAGAAACGACAGTTTATTGAGATAAGCATTGAAAAGAAACAGAAACTTAGAGTGAGAAGAAGTGAAAAAAAAAATTGCTAAAGGTCAAGGGTAAAATATCAACATTTACTCAGCCTTTGGTATGTGGCAAGTATACAATGCAAGGAACAGCAATAAAAGAGACTCACTTCTTAGTCTCAGATAATAGAGAAAAAAAATTAAATAAATTAAGTATACTAAGTACATCAATAAAGGCAAGCACAAGTGCAACATGACCCAGAGGAGAGTGTGATTAACTCTGCGGTGAAATGGAAGTTGAGAGGAATCAAAGTGGGCTGTAGAGAACACATTTCTAGATACATCTACCTGAATTTAAGTCAGAATTTAGTGATTTTATCATTAATACCTTCACTCCTCTTTATAAATCTTAAATAGCTTACAAGAAAAAAGACAGACGGAAGGAAGGAAGGAAGGAAGGAGGGGAAGGGAGGATGAAGAAAATTAGAAGGAAGGAAGAGAGGAAGGAAGAGAAGGAAGGAAAAAATAAAACTAAATTTTCCATACTGAAATCTATCATGATAGATAAGAGAGAGCATTAGTGTCAAGTTATCAATAATTAATATCACTTGCCAGCTAGTTTGTCTCACAGACCCTTTCTGAGAGCAGTGTATCCTGTATAGAGAACAAAGAATAAGAGACCGCACCCAAAAAAGCAACATGCATAAGGTATATGTCAGGGAGTTTTTAGGGGCTTCTTTGGTTTTATTTGTTGGCTATTTGGTTTGTTTTGTGTTTGTCTTCCTAGAATCCTTTCTATTTAACAAAAAAGATTTCTCAAAAAATGATAAACATTTCAGGCTACTATTAACATTTAGTATATTACAAAATCCCTAAACCTTTATAATACTGTACTAGACCTGTGACTTTCCAAATTAGTTCTACATTTGGAAGAGAAAAATTACACACTAGTCATTACATTTAACTACCTGGAGCTATTGCATATGAAAGCATAAATAGAAAGAGAAGTGATAGGGAAGAGAAAAACTGAGCCACGACACCAATGGCTTAAGTTACAAGCCTCAAATACACAATAAACCCAACCATCAGAAGTAAAAGAATCAAAGGCTGACTATCTGTGAAAGGGAGAAGGAGAACAGGAGAAGAAGCCAAAAGATTCAAGGCCACTTCAGATCTTTATTCATCAGGACTTCCATAAAGCCATTGCGCTCCTCTCCGTGTTTGACTAAAACGAAACAAATTACCAGATACTAACATACTTTACCAGAATGGAGAGCCCTTCTCCAAAACACCAGCTCTCTTACTTGGAACAGTCCACAGTTCCTTGTCTTTTAAACCTCTTCACCCTCAGCCACAATATGAGACACTAATAATGATAATGATGGTAATAAACGATAGCAGCAAGAGGAGATGGCCTCTCTTATTGCCAAAAATTACGGTAAATGGGCTACTTTCAAAGCAACCTATGGGTAGATAATATAATCAGCCCTTTGCAGATGTATTTAAAAAATACTTATTGAATGTCTATTACATGTAGACATTTGAAATACAATATTGAACAAAAAAGACAAAAAAACACAACTCTGATGGATTGCACAATCTGGCTAAGTAAACTGAGCTACAGAGAACTTAAGAGATATTTGCCGGGCACTGAACACTGGGTAAGTGACAAGTGCAACGTCAAGCAATTTGATTCCACGACCCATTCCCTCATACCATGTGCTTTGCTGCTATGTATGTAAGAGCACGCTTGCCAGGGCTCAGGCATGGCATTCTACGTTTCAGGTTTTAGATTTTTCCACTAAATATTATATTAGTAGTAATTCAATGTAATACAGTTATATTTTAAAAAAAGAAAATCTCTAAGCACAAAACTCAAAATATGCAAAGTAAAAATGCTGATTCTAAAAGTGTTTGAGGAACTAAGCTGAATATTATAATGTTTGTTGATAGAAACAGTTGATTACAATTAATAGTTTGAGTCCAATTAATAGCCTAAAGGAAGTTAGAATAGCATGCATATCTATCTGTACTTACAACACTTCAGATTTTGGTCAATGTTTAGTAGTAAGTACATATTTTCTCAGCCTAAAGAAATATTCTGTAACAGAAAGAACACTGTAATTAGAGCCAAGCAGATGACTAACTACTCTTGAGTCTCCACTCATGTACGTAAAAAATAAAATGGGCATAAGACACATTCCTGACATTTGTTTGATAGGCTTAAGTGAGATAAATGTAAAAATGCTATGCAACCTAAAGAATGCACTGTTCTTTACCATTCTCTCTTCACAAAATTACAGAATTATTTGGACTTTCTATTATATTTTATATACTAGATAAATATCTAGTATATTTTATATAGCATTTTATACTATACTTTGGTAACTATTAGTTAAATTCTGCCTATGTACAATTCAAAATAAATGTACCCTTCCCTTAACTCTTTAACCCAAACTCAAGTTTTAGTAACCATTATTTCTGAGTTGATACTACCTCTGAACTGCCATATTGGTCCTTTACTCTCCAAGTTTCTTCTTTCCCGCTTTCAAGTTTTGTGTAATTTTTAAGCAATGCAGAGTTCTAGGTATAACTGGGTAAGTCCCATAATCTAGGTCTTTAAACATGGAGATGAATATTTGGATAATCTCAAGTCAGCTAACATTTCTCTAATATTAGCATTTCTCATGTTTGATTCACCACTTAGTGGCTATACAACATATTTCTGCCCTGGGGAGTCCTTGGACTTGCTACTTCTTTACTTCCGAATAACTATTCCTCAGTTTAGAATATTGCCCTTCATTTCTGTTCACTATGTACAACCTTTCTATGTAAAACTCACTATTATTCTGAAATTGGTTTTCCTGGCAGCAATCCTACTTTCTGTATCCAAATAATGAAGGAAATAGATGTACGCTGAAACCAAGATCTAAACCACTACTCAGTTTATACAGCTCAATATCAAAACAACAAAAAACCCAATCAAAAAATGGGCAGAAGATCTAAGCAGACATTTCTCCAAAGACATACAGATGGCCAACAGGCACATGAAAAAATGCTCAACATCACTAATTATTAGAGAAATGCAAATCAAAACTACATTGAGGTATCACCTCACTCCAGTCAGAATGGCCATCATCAAAAAGCCTACAAATAATAAATGATGGAAAGGGTGTGAAGAAAAGGGAAACCTGTTGGTGGGAATGTAAATTGGTGCAGCCACTATGGAAAATACTATGGAGGTTCCTTAAAAAACTAAAAATAGAGTTACCATATGATCCTGCAATCCCACTCCTGGACATATATCCAGAGAAAACCATAATTCGAAAAGATACATGCACCCCAATGTTCACGGCAGCACTATTTACAATAGCCAAGACATGGAAGCAACCTAAATGTCCATCGACAGAGGAGTGGCTAAAGAAGATGTGGTATATATTTATAATGGAATATTACTCAGCCATAAAAAAGAATGAAATAATGCCATTTGCAGCAACATGGATGGACCTAGAGATTATCATACTAAGTGAAGTAAGCCAGGCAGAGAAAGACAAATATCGTATGATATCACTTTATGTGGGATCTAAAAAATGATACAAATGAACTTATTTTCAAAACAGAAATAGGCCCACAGACACAGAAAACAAACTTATGGTTACCAAAGGGGAAAGGCAGGGGGAAGGGATAAAATAGGAGTTTGGGATTAACATATACACACTACTGTATATAAAGTAGATAACTCACAAGGACCTACTGTATAGCACAGGGAATGGTACTCAATATTTCTTCCTTTTCTGAATATATTTATAGGCTTTATATATTTGTGTTTATGATGATATTTTTAGATTGTGATTATTCTTAATAACAATATTCATTTTGCCTAGAATTGAGCATTTGAAAATGTAGACATCTATGCTGATGGAGCCCACAAACTAGTGGAGAAACACAAAGGCAAAGCAGTGATAACAATAGTACCATAGATGAGTAGAGAGGTTAAATAACTTACCAAAGTAACACAGTAGTGGGTCAAGATGCATAGCACTTACTAGATAAGACTTTAAACTGGGTCTTGAAAGATGAAATGTTTCTCAATAGGTGATAAAAGTGGAAAAGAGCAAGCCAGTGGTGGGAATAAAATGACTAACAGCCAATAGTCATGACTATGTGAACAGGCTAGTTAGAGGCACGAGCGGGACAGGATTGGACAGGTGGAGAGAGTGGCCAAGGACAAAGCCTCATAAAGAGGCTGCTTCCAACTGCTTTTTTACCTAAATATCTAAGGGTGAAGTCATTCCTTGAACATTACATCTATAGGAAACTCAGGGTAAACCACAACTATCAACATACAAGAAAGGACTCCGCAGCCTTACAGCTCCAGTCCTAATAAATAGTTAGGACAGAGAGACTTACAGAGGGTGAGGAAGAAAGAACACTGGGCTGAGAGAGAAGGATCATGACCCCTTCATGATTTTTATCGCAGAGAATCAGCTTATTTACCACTCCTATCGTTGAACTGTCTTTGCCCCAGTACAAACTTTATTCCATTTACAGAAGCTTATTTTAACAATATAGTTTTCAAGTCAGAGTTTGTGTGCATGTTTTAATTCTTTATTATGAATTATGTGTTGAACCATTTATTATTACATAAATATATGCATGTGTACATATGCGTGTGTATGTATCTCTTCACACTACTATACACAGAGACGCAATATGCTAATAGACACAATGAATAAAATAAGTAACATTTTAGAATTGCTCTACTCTTTTCTGAGTGAGGTTTCACTAGAAAATCACTGTAGTTTCCCTCTTTCCTTCTTTCCTCCTATCCTCCCTTCCTTCCATCTGTCCTTTTTTCTTTTCTTCCTTCTTTTGTTCATCCTTTTGTTCTTTCATTCTTTCTTTGAATTATAAGCTGGGAGATATTTTGATATTGGAACAGAGAGCCTTCTACAATTAAGTCACCAATTCAAATCTAAACAGCACAGTCAGTCACCAAAATCTTGCTGGACTGTTATTACTGTGAAATGGAGTAAAGTTTTCAGTCACATAAAAGTCACAATCAACATGAAAAGGCACTCTTGCTTCTACTCAATTCTATTTGTCTCTGCTGTGATTTAACAAAGCTTTGTGTTTTAAATAGCTATGTAGGAATTGAACTGTTCTCACAAGATAGTAAAAGAATTTAGAAAAAAATACTGTTAACGACAAAATAACTTTAGGTTTACATTTCCCTTTTATAAACTGATTGGTGAAACTTTTATATTACAGTTTTAATTCACTATCTATTTGTAAATGGGTGAAAACTAAGAAGCTGCATCTCCCATCTCATCTTTTCTTTCCATTTTATACCCTCCATCTCAAAAAGACAAAAAAGCCCAAAATGAGGCACTTGAGAGTTATCATTACAATTCATACCCACAGTCTCTAATATTAAATGTACCTAAACCATCACAGAGACCCTTCTACACTTAAGTCACCAACCCACATTCTTCCAATTTTCCAGGTTTATAGCATCACTCATTCATTTATTCAGCCAACTTTTTTTGATACCTACGATATGCCAGCTAATGTGTTAGGCATTAGAAATAAAAGATAAATAAACCATTCATTCATTCATTCATTCAATATGTTGACCACAAAATCCAGAAGAGAAATATTTTCTTCCCTACTTACTGAAAAATAGCCTTAGACATCATTCTAACCAACTTGGGTGTCATTCCCACCACCGTCATGAGGGATGGGATTGCACTGACTAGCATGGAATCAGGGCTCACCTAAGCTATGTGGAGGCCACACAGTGGGGGAAAACTGGAATGAATGCAGGGGAAGCAATCCCAGTGTCCTGCTCAATTGCTTTCCAAGACTGACAGTGGTTATTATTATTCCATTTCCCTGAAGGAAATTATTTTTTAAAAACCATATCAAAGAAAAAAATATTTATCTGTGATTTATGGACTTTTTAAGACTGATTAAGCTTCCAACATCACCTACATCCAACCACACTCCCTTGCCAGATGTAGTGACAATGGAAATATTCAAGCTCTATAAGAAAATATGTTAATACTGTAAATACGGAATAGTTTTTGTAGGTGTGAAGGGATAAAATCTAGTGCAGTAAACTGAGAATTCACTTCCTTCCCCCTTTCTCTGCCTCCACCCCCAATACTTAACACTGAGTCAGTAGTCAAAGGAGGACACCAAAGTACACAGATGCAAGAGTCAAATTCTTGGATGAGAGTTCTAAATAAGTTCTTGAATCTCTGGCCAATAGAGAGACATGGAAGTGGCTGACAGAGGCCAGTGACCTGAAGGAACCTCAGGGCTGCAGTGAGGAGCACAGAGAGCGACATGTGCAGGAACATGCGTATCTAAGGATCTGCAGTAGGGACAAAGGCCAAAACAGACTCGCTTCATTTCAAAGGGTGCTAGAAGAAATCTTCCTTTCCAAAGCCTAGAAACGACTTAGGCCTGCCTCAGATCTTAAAGTGCCACCCCTAGTTCAAATGGGTTAGTGAACAATCCTCAAATTGATGGAAGTTAGTTGTAAGTAACCAGCTTAAGTTCTCTACTATCATTCTTAAGGCTCAAATTTAAAATAAAGTTCAATTACAGGTGAATAAATTTCGTTATATTTCCTGCATGCTTGCTTTTGTATGCATCACAGAACATTCGCTTAAAGCCAAACTTTAATTCTACAGTTGGCACCACGAGATAACTTTTAAAACTAACTCATGGGTTTCCCTGGTGGCGCAGTGGTTGAGAATCTGCCTGCCAATGCAGGGCACACGGGTTCGAGCCCTGGTCTGGGAAGATCCCACATGCCGTGGAGCAACTGGGTCCGTGAGCCACAACTACTGAGCCTGCGCGTCTGGAGCCTGTGCTCCGCAACAAGAGAGGCTGCGACAGTGAGAGGCCCGCACACCGCGATAAAGAGTGGCCCCCGCTCGCCGCAACTAGAGAAAGCCCTCGCACAGAAATGAAAACCCAACACAGCCAAAAATAAAATTAATTAATTAATTAATTAATTTAATTAAATTTTAAAAAACTAACTCGTTATTTCTCACCCTCAGTCAGTACTACTAATTTTACACTCGGAAAAGAAACCCATGAATCTATCTGCCCTATGTATCATGTAGCTTCTCTCTCTGGTGTCAACAGAAAAGATATTTGCTAGACCAGTGAAGTCCAGAGAGAACAGTGATTTGCCAGATATCGTCCATCGCAGCACTGAGAATTTAGGGTTAGGTTTCAGCATTTGTTGCTGTCACTCAAATACTAAATCTATATTTACATGGGGCAGTAAGTGGAGATTTAAATAGAAGAATCCAAAGCATCCAAGATACTTTCCTGTCCTGACTTAGCTGCTTTTGAGAATTACTCTCATGGAGCTAGAGTTTTTCAGAACTAGTTAAATAAAACCCTATTGGTGTTATAATAAATAATAAATTGAGGTAAAAGGGGAGGGTTGGCAAAAACATTGATTTTAATCTTTACCACCTTTCTAATTATCTGACTAGTCATTTCATGTCACTGTTCATGAGGATTCTGAACATAAAATATGATCAGTGTTGAAATACAACAAGTGCTCTCGATTTACAAGTGCAGATGTATGTCTAATAAAGATAAAAGTAACATGAAAATAATACACCATTAATACACATTACTTTTAAATGTATTAAAATTTAAATATAAAATTTAAATATGAAATTGTATATTAAAATTTAGCAGAATGGTCTAAAAAAGACATAGAATTCAGGTTTAAAATCAATATATAAATTGAGGTGTACAGATAAGTTAAACTTATGTGAAGAGAATCATATTTCTAAAATTCGGGAAATTATTTACAACTAAAGAAAATACAACATCCCTGGCCCAAAAAAAAAAAAAAAAAACCCAAAACAAAAACCAAAACCTGGATAGAACTATAGGAGCCAGTCAGTAGGAAAATAAAGGATAAAGAAGTCTAGGAATTCACACTACGGTTCAATGTCCAGTAGCAATGTTGTCTGTGGAATTCATAAGGGGATTCCAAAGAACATGGCTCAGCATGTATTATACAGTGCAAATTATCAAGTCTGTACAATGGGAACCATTTCTCAAGTGTGGGGATTAGAACCTGAATGGTGTTTGGTGGAAGACATTCCCCAATCTACCATCAAAGAGCGTAACATCCTCAACTCTTCCCACCTGTGCGTTATAGTTTGGATTCCCCTGCTATACGTAAAAGGAAAAGAATGTTGATAATGAGGGAGGCTGTGCACATGTGGGGTCAGGAGGGACATGGGAAAATTCTGTATTACCTTTCTCTCAACTTTTCTGTGAACATAAAACTGTTCTAAAAAATAAAGTCTTTTAAAAAAAATTCTAATTTTGGAGAAAACCTGGCTGAGAAATCATACCTTTGGTGTTTATCACACTGCTTTTTTTCTGTAAATCCTTACCTATTTTAATCTGGGAAGCTTTTTTTTTTTTTTTTTAATCTCACTACTTTAGTTTCTTTCTTTGTTCAATTTTATTTTATTTATTTTTTTATACAGCAGGCTCTTATTGGTTATCTATTTTATACATATTAGTGTATAAGTGTCCATCTCAATCTCCCAATTTATCCCACCACCCCCACCCCTGCGCTTCCCCCCTTGGTGTCCAAAAGTTTGTTCTCTCCATCTGTGTCTCTATTTCTGGCATGCAAACCAGTTCACCTGTACCATTTTTCTAGATTCCATATTGTATGGATTCCATCCATATTGTATGGAGATTGTATGGATTCCACATATTGTATATGTGTTAATATACCATATTTGTTTTTCGTTTTCTGTCTTAGTTCACTCTGTATGACAGTCTCTAGATCCACCCACATCTCTACAAATGACCCAATTTCATTCCTTGTTATGGCTGAGTAATATTCCATTGTATATACATAGCACAACTTCTTCATCCATTCATCGGTCGATGGGCATTTAGGTTGCTTCCATGACCTGGCTACTGTAAACAGTGCTGCAATGAACATTCGGGTGCATGTGTCTTTTTGAATTATGGTCTTCTCTGGGTATATGCCCAGTAGTGGGATTGCTGGGTCATATGCTAATTCTATTTTTAGTTTTTGAAGGAACCTCCATATTGTTCTCCATAGTGGCTGTATCAATTTACATTGCCACTAACAGTGCAAGAGGGTTCTTTTTTTCTCCACACCCTCTCCAGCATTTGCTGTTTGTAGATTTTGTGATGATGCCCATTCTAACCAGAGTGAGGTAATACCTCATTGTGGGTTTGATTTGCATTTCTCTAATAATTAGTGACGCTGAGCAGCTTTTCATGTGCTTCTTGGCCATCTGTATGACTTCTTTGGAGAAATCTCTACTTAAGTCTTCTAGCCATTTTTGGATTAGGTTTTATGGTTTTTTGTTTGTTTGTTTTTTTTTAACAAGTCTGTACTGCGCGGATCTCCCTTTTTTTTTTTTTAGAAATTCACGTTCTTTTATTTATTTATTTATTTATTTATTTATGACTGTGTTGAGTCTTCGTTTCTGTGTGAGGGCTTTCTCTAGTTGCGGCAAGTGGGGACCACTCTTCATCTCGGTGCGCGGGCCTCTCACCATCGCGGCCTCTCTTGTTGTGGAGCACAGGCTCCAGACGCGCAGGCTCGGTAATTGTGCCTCACGGGCCCAGTTGCTCCGTGGCATGTGGGATCTTCCCAGACCAGGGCTCGAACCCGTGTCCCCTGCATTGGCAGGCAGATTCTCAACCACTGCGCCACCAGGGAAGCCCCATATGGTTTTTTTAACATTGAGCTGTATGAGTTATTTCTATATTAGGAGATTAATCCTTTGTCTGTTAATTCATTTGCAAATATTTTCTCCCATTCTGTGGGTTGTCTTTTCGTTTTGTTTATAGTTTCCTTTACTGTGCAAAAGCTTTTAAGTTTCAATAGGTCCCATTTGTTTATTTTTGTTTCTATTTCCATTACTCTGGGAGGTGGGTCAAAAAAGATCTTGCTGTGATTTATGTCAAAGAGTGTTCTTCCTATGTTTTCCTCTACGAGTTTTATAGTGTCCAGTCTTACATTTAGGTCTTTAATCCATTTTGAGTTTATTTTTGTGTATGGTGTTAGGGAGGGTTCTAATTTCATTCTTTTACATGTAGCTGTCCATTTCTCCCAGCGCCACTTATTGAAGAGACTGTCTTTTCTCCATTGTATATCCTCGCCTCATTTGTCATACATTAGTTGACCATAGGTGCGTGGGTTTATCTCTGGGCTTTCCATCCTGTTCCACTGATCTATATTTCTGTTTTTGTTCCAGTACCATATTGTCTTGATTACTGTACCTTTGTAGTAGAGTCTGAAGTCAGTGAATCTGATTCCTCCAGCTCCATTTTTTGCCCTCAAGATTGCTTTGGCTATTCATGGTCTTTTGTGTCTCCATACAAATAGTGAAATTTTTTGTTCTAGCTCTGTAAGAAATGCCATTATTAATTTGATAGGGACAGCACTGAATCTGTAGATTGTTTGGGTAGTATACTCAGTTTCACAATATTGATTCTTCCAATCCAAGAACATGGAATATCTCTCCATCTGTTTGTGTCATCTTTGATTTCTTTCATCAGTGTCCTATACTTTTCTGAGTACAGGTTTTACCCCTTAGGTAGCTTTATTCCTAGCTATTTTATTCTTTGTGTTGCAATGGTGAATGGGATTGTTTTCTTAATTTCTCTTTCTGATCTTTTGTTGTTAGTGTATAGGAATGCAAGAGATTTCTGTGCATTAATTTTGTATCCTGCAACTTTACCAAATTCATTGATTAGCTCTAGTAGTTTTCTGGTGGCATCTTTAGGATTCTCTGTGTAGAGTATCATGTCATGCACAAAGAGTGACAGTTTTAATTCTTCTTTTCCAATTTGTATTCCTTTCATTTCTTTTTCTTCTCTGATTGCTGTGGCTAGGACTTCCAAAACTATCTTGAATAACAGTGGTGAGAGTGGATATCCTTGTCTTGTTTCTGATCTTAGGGGAAATGCTTTCAGTTTTTCACCATTGAGAATGATGTCTGCTGTGGGTTTGTCGTACATGGCCTTTATTATGTTGAGGTAGGTTCCCTCTATGCCCACTTTCTGGAGAGTTTTTACCATGAATGGGTGTTGAATTTTGTCAAAAGCTTTTTCTTCATCTAATGAGATGATCATATGGTTATTATTCTTCAATTTGTTAATACAGTGTATCACACTGATAGATTTGCATATATTGAAGAATCCTTGCATCCCTGGGATAAATCCACTTGATCATGGTGTATGATCCTTTTAATATGTTCTTGGATTCTGTTTGCTAGTATTTTGTTGAGGATTTTTGCATCTATATGCATCAGTGATATTGGTCTATAATTTTCTTTTTCTGTAGTATCTTTGTCAGATTTTGGTATCCGGGTGATGGTGGCCTCATACAATGAGTTTGGGAGTGTTCCTTCCCCTGCAATTTTTTTGGAAGAGTTTGAGAAGGATGGGTATTAGCTTTTCTCTAAATGTTTGACAGAATTCACCTGTGAAGCCATCTGGTCCTGGACTTTTGTTTGTTGGAAGATTTTTAATCACACTTTCAATTTCATTACTTGTGATTGGTCTGTTTATGTTTTCTATTTCTTCCTGGTTCAGTCTTGGAATGTTATACCTTTCTAAGAATTTGTCCATTTCTTCCAGGCTGTCCATTCTATTGGCATAGAGTTGCTCGTAGTAGTCTGTTAGGATGCTTTGTATTTCTGCAGTGTCTGTTGTAACTTCCCCTTTTTCACATCTAATTTTATTAATTTGAGTCCTCTCTCTCTTTTTCTTGATGAGTCTGGCTAAAGGTTTATCAATTTTGTTTATCTTCTCAAAGAACCAGCTTTTAGTTTTACTGATCTTTGCTATTGTTTTCTTTGTTTCTATTTCATTTATTTCTGCTCTGATCTTTATGATTTCTTTCCTTCTACTAACTTTGGGTTTTGTTTGTTTTTCTTTCTCTAGTTCCTTTAGGTGTAATGTTAGATTGTTTATCTGACATTTTTCTTGTTTCTTGAGGTCGGCTTGTATAGCTATGAACTTCCCTCTTAGAACTGCTTTTGCTGCATCCCACAAGTTATGGATCGTTGTGTTTTCATTGTCATTTGTCTCTAGGTATTTTTTGATTTCCTCTTTGATTTCATCAGTGATCTCTTGGTTATTTACTAACGTAATGTTTAGCCTCCATGTGTTTGTGTTTTTTATGTTTTTTCCCCTGTAATTTATATCTAATTTCATAGTGTTGTGGTCAGAAAAGATGCTTGATATTTCAATTTTCTTAAATTTACCGAGGCTTGATTTGTGACCCAAGATGTGATCTATCCTGGAGAATGTTCCATGTGCACTTGAGAAGAAAGTGTAATCTGCTGTTTTTGGATGGAATGTCCTATAAATATCAATTAAATCTATCTGGTTTATTGTGTCATTTAAAGTTTCTGTTCCTTATTTATTTTCTGTCTGGATGATCTGTCCATTGGTGTAAATGAGGTGTTAAATTCCGCCACTAATATTGCATCACTGCCGATCTCCTCTTTTATAGCTGTTAGCAGTTGCCTTACATATTGAGGTGCTCCTATGTTGGGTGCATATATGTTTGTAATTGTTTTATATTCTTCTTGGATTGATCCCTTGATCATTATGTAGTCTCCTTCCATGTCTCTTGTAACATTCTTTACTTTAAAGTCTATTTTATCTGACATGAGTATTGCTACTCCAGCTTTCTTTGGATTTCCATTTGCATGGAATATCTTTTTCCACCCCCTCACTTTCAGTCTGTATGTGTCCCTAGGTCTGAAGTGGGTCTCTTTTAGACAGCATATATATGGGTCTTGTTTTTCTATCCATTCAGCGAGACTGCGTCTTTTGTTTGGAGCATTTAATCCATTCACGTTTAAGGTAATTATCGATATGTATGTTCCTATGACCATTTTCTTAATTGTTTTGGGTTTGTTTTTGTAGGTCCTTTTCTTCTCTTGTGTTTCCCACTTAGATAAATTCCTTTAGCATTTGTTGTAGAGCTGGTTTGGTGGTGCTGAATTCTCTTAGCTTTTGCTTGTCTGTAAAGCTTTTGATTTCTCCATCGAATCTGAATGAGATCCTTGCCGGGTAGAGTAATCTTGGTTGCAGGTTCTTCCCTTTCATCACTTTAAATATGTCATGCCACTCCCTTCTGGCTGGTATGGTTTCTGGTGATAAATCAGCTGTTAACCTTATGGGAGTTCCCTTGTATGTTATTTGTCGTTTTTCCCTTGCTGCTTTCAATAATTTTTCTTTGTCTTTAATTTTTGTCAATTTGATTACTATGTGTCTCGGCGTGTTTCTCCTTGGGTTTATCCTGCCTGGGACTCTCTGTGTTTCCTGGACTTGGGTGGCTATTTCCTTTCCCATGTTAGGGAAGTTTTCAACTATAATCTCTTCAAATATTTTCTCAAGTCCTTTCTCTCTCTCTTCTCCTCCTGCGACCCCTATAATGAGAATGTTGGTGCATTTGATGTTGTCCCAGAGGTCTCTCAGGGTGTCTTCATTTCTTTTCATTCTTTATTCTTTATTCTGTTCCACGGCAGTGAATTACACAATTCTGTCTTCCAGGTCACTTATCCGTTCTTCTGCCGCAGTTATTCTGCTACTGATTCCTTCTAGTGTATTTTTCATTTCAGTTATTGTATTGTTCATCTCTGTTTGTTTGTTCTTTAATTCTTCTAGGTCTTTGTTAAACATTTCTTGCATCTTCTCGATCTTTGCCTCCATTCTTTTTCCGAGGTCCTGGATCATCTTCACTTTCATTATTCTGAATTCTTTTTCTGGAAGGTTGCCTATCTCCACTTCATTTAGTTGTTTTTCTCGGGTTTTATCTTGTTCCTTCATCTGGTACATAGCCCTCTGCCTTTTCATTTTGTCTATGTTTCTGTGAATGTGGTTTTCGACCCATAGGCT
This sequence comes from Balaenoptera physalus, assembly GCF_965194825.1. Lineage (NCBI taxonomy): Eukaryota > Metazoa > Chordata > Mammalia > Artiodactyla > Balaenopteridae > Balaenoptera > Balaenoptera physalus. The sequence continues at coordinate 25,359,919 of NC_138887.1, forward strand.
ACGGGATTGTAGTTCCTCTTGCTTCTGCTTTCTGCCCTCTGGTGGATGAGGCTATCTAAGAGGCTTGTGCAAGCTTCCTGATGGGAGGGACTGGTGGTGGGTAGAGCTGGGTGTTCCTCTGGTGGGCAGAGCTCAGTAAAACTTTAATTCGATTGTCTGCTGATGGGTGGGGCTGGGTTCCCTCCCTGTTGTGTGGCCTGAGGCAACCCAGAACTGGAGCCTACCCAGCTCTTTGGTGAGGCTAATGGTGGACTCTGGGAGAGTTCATGCCAAGGAGTACTTCCCAGAACTTCTGCTCCTTCCCTCTGGATCCTGATGGCCACACTACTTTGTGTGTGCCCTCCAAGAGTGGAGTCTCTGTTTCCCCCAGTCCTGTCGAAGTCCTGCAATCAAATCCCATTAGGCTTCAAAGTCTGATTCTGTAGGAATTCCTCCTCCCGTTGCCGGACCCCCAGGTTTGGAAGTCTGATGTGGGGCTCAGAACCTTCACTCCAGTGGGTGGGCTTCTGTGGTATAAGTGTTCTCCAGTGTGTGAGTCACCCACCCAGCGGTTATGGGATTTGATTTTATTGTGATTGTGCCCCTCCAACCATCTCTTTGCGGCTTCTCCTTTGTCTTTGGATGTGGGGTATCTTTTTTGGCGAGTTCCAGTGTCTTTCTATTGATGATTGTTCAGCAGTTAGTTGTGATTCCGGTGCTCTCGCAAGAGGGAGTGTGCACACGTCCTGCTACTCTGCCATCTTGAACCAATCTCTGTCTCACTACTTTGTTATTTTTAGACTTTCCACTTTCTTCTCAACCTTACCAGCTAATCAGTTTTAAATTTTTTTTCAGTAATTATAGTAAATTAACAGTTATGTTTAAGCAATTTCACATCTTTGCTGAGTGAATAGATGGGAAATTTTAAAATGTCACCCAGACCAATACTTCTGATTCTGTCCTGACTATTCCTACTTTTCTCATATTTATCATGTAACTAAATTCTGCCCACTCTTCCTTTATATTATTTCTTCTTTCCATCCTTCCATTTTTTTGACCCCTTGAGTTGAAACCACCTGGCCCACTACAAAAGCCTTGGTGATCCCTGTATTGCCTTCTTCCCCTGGAACCCATCATTGTTGCAACTGGGCACACAAAAACACCAATATGGACTCAATTATCCAATAGGCTGGTTCAACAATAAGATACATAAAGGGCAGATGCTGTGTCTTATTTCTCTTTATCCTCAAGGTGTATAGCACAGTGTATCACACAAAGAGAGTTCTAGATTAAAAGCACTCATTAATGCAACTCCACTCCCAGGGACTAAATACTGTGCAGAACACAATATGTATTCAATAAATAGTTTTTGAATGAATAAGCATTTTTACTTAACTAATATAACCTACATATCTTTGCCAGATTAGCCTTCTAAACTACGTAAAATATATTCCCCCTTCAAAAATCTTCAATGGCTGCCCACTTCCATCAGGCTGAAATCCACTCAAGGCATTCCACCATCCAGCCTCTCCCTTGTACCTTCCTTTTGTCTCTTCTCATTATTCCTTTATAGAAGGCAACATGGCAGAGTTGAAAGGCCACTGCTTTTGATATCAGAATAGCTACTGAATTTGTATGAATCTTGACTTGATGACTTACTAATGTATGATATTACAAGCTCTTTGAACCTCAAATTTTACTAAATAAAAGTAATTAATACCTGGCAGAAGTTGTAAACATAATAATCAAAATGCAGACAGGGCACACAGAGGAAAAACTGTATGAACTCTGCTCCCATTACAATAACAGTCCTTTTTCACTCAGACTGTATACTCTTAACCTTAGTTTAGTATGTTCCTCGTGCTAATCTGAAACAGGGAAATTCAACCTACTGTACTTGCACCTAAATCCCATTCATTCTGTAAGGCCAGCTCAAAAGCTACTCTGTCTTAGATAAACATCATATTCAAGTACCAAGCAGGTGTAAACACAAGGGGTAATCAGCTAAGTAAGCATGGTCCCAACATAATGTTATTCAATGAGAAGAAATTATCTACAGGGGAAGATCAGATAGGTCTAAATTAGTGATCTGAAGGTACCAACAAATGTTCACTATCAGTTTCTAACTGAGGCTTTAAAAGAAAATCTGTGATGGGGAGGATTGCAAACCAACAACTTGGTAAACTTTACAAGTGTCATACTTTCTATGAACTCTCCATGACCATATGAGCTCAGAGTTGTTACTCTTTCTGCATTCACTATAGCACTATTGTACATTGCTGTGAGGCACACATAGCTTTGGAATGTTAATTACTTCCTAAGTTATATCTATTAGTTCCCCAGATCCCAAATTCCCTCAGAACTAACAAAATGCCAGATCCTTTAGTCTTTCTATCAGTGTCTTCTACATAGTAGGTATTCAACAAATATCTGAAATGACTATCATGTGTAGATTATCAAGCAATGAAAGACTTGGGTTTGTTTTTTTTTTAATTAATGCTAGTGTATTTTAAAATGTTATTTCCTACAAATCATGCAAGCCAAATATAACTGGTTGTATATAATTCTGAAAGCACCTTACACAGGTCTCCAGTTTTTATAATACGTTATTTCTTCTAATAGTTCTTAATACAGGACACTGACATACAAAGTGAAGTATGGTACCCAAAATGATGTAGATATTGGCAAAAGCAGAACTAATTGCTGTTGCATTCTCTAGGTCAGTGGTTCTCAACACTGGCTACACAATAAAATCATCTGGAGAGATTTTTTTTTTTTTTTAGATACCAATGCCAAGCCAATTACTATCGTCTCTAGGGTAGGACGTGATTCAAATATGCATCTGTGCTTAAAACCACTGTATCTCTCTTAATTCCAATGAACAACATGAATTGCTGACAGTTCCTGAGAAAGTCATTGTCCAGGATCTCTTCTGCCCACTATTGCTTCCTGGGCTTTAAATATTTAAGTATTTGAAACAGATATTCTTTATTAAGTATTGTTCTACCACTCCTGCACCACTATCTACCCAACACCCTTTCATTCTGATTACCTCAGCCTTAAGAAAAAAGTAATGCATGTTAACAGTCAGAAAAATTACCTCTCTTATGAGCTCAGTGGGTGAAGAAGCAAGCTACATCAGGGTGGCTGATGACAGGTGACTGGCTGCGACACTGAGGAAGTCCCTCACACCTGTCAAGGGAAGCAAACACTGCAAGAGAGAGGGCGAGTCGGACGGAGCAGGCGCATAAGAGCAAACAGTGCTCCAACTGCTGTTGGCAGAGCTCTAAAAATAAAACTACAAAAGCACTGGGAAGGCAGAATGAATTCTTAACACTTGCTCTCTTCTATTTTAGTCCGTTATGAAGCAGGTGACTTCGGTACCAAGCGAGTCTTTTAACTTTCTATATCCCTCACTTTCAGAAATGATCCTCAGTTATGTTGTCATGACTAAATTCATTCCAACTGTTTCAAGTTCATAATCATAAAGAGAACCTTTTTTAATCTTTCGAGACTGTTCTCTCTTAGGATTACACTCTAAAATAAGCTTCTTTGATATTCATTTGCCTATTTTATTTTGAAGATTTCTTTCACATGTATTATTCTGAGGAAAAAATGTTTATCCATTAATATTTTATGTATTCTTTTTGGGACTCATGTTTAAGAAGCAAGAGTTAAAAGAGTCATTAACGTATCCAGAGAAATAGCAGTTTAAATGTCCTCCATTAAAAAAATCACTGGTCTAGAGAAAGGAAAACTATAGACTTTCTAATAACATATTCAGTGACCCAAATAAGGTCAACCTTATTTTAAATGCTATTTTAAATGCTTGGTCTAGGGCAGTTCTGTATGAGAAGGTAACACAATGTTGAGGTTGAGAGCAAGTTTGGAATCAGATCAGAGTTGCATCCCCTGTCCCACTGTTACTACCTATGTATTCTGGAACAGGTTATTCACCTTCTCAAAACCTCAGCTTCTTCTTCACTTATAAAAGAGGAAAATTATGTCTATCCCTGTTTTATAGGGTTGAGGTCAGAATTAAATAAGACAATCTAAGTAGAACACTAGCTTACTGCCTGGCCCCTAGCACTCAATAAATACTACCAATGATGGTTACTGCTAACAACAAATTATTATTCCAAGAGCAGCTGATGATCCAACCATCAAGAAGCAATGTTATTTAAAATGTTGTTGATATTTTTAAATAGGCAAATACTATCAATATTTATATCTAAGAATCCAAAATCTCAAAGCCTTTTTTCTAGACAGGCTTGCCTCTTCCCATTTTCCTGGCACATACAGCATAATATAATAGGGGTAGAAAATACCTTGGGGAATTATTTTTCCTGAGTAGTAAACTTTGCTGGAGGAAATTCTGCATTTTGGTACATTTCTCACAACAGGCATGTACTACAGATGTCTACATTTGAAGAAAAGTTGAAATTATTTCATAGAAATTGAGAGTGCCTCAAGATGCTCAACTCCTAACCTCAAGCCCAAACTAAAACTACACACACACACACACACACACACACACACACACACACACACAATTATCTATATTTACAGATCCCAGAAAACTCCTGATGCATGGTTAATCATTATCACTTTACCTAAATCTCAAACAATGTCACTGAGTTGCCACCCACCGAGGTGTCACTGAACCCATGAGAAGTCATTTTAAAAAGTAAACTTTGATCAAAAGTCTGGCCTCATCTCACAGGCATCACCCCTGGACTCTTGATCAGTCTTCCCAGAGACTGTTCACGGCTTCAATTACACATTTGTATTTGTGTTTGAAGCTATCTGTGCCCTGTTTAAACCATTTCCACTGGTCTGGTTCTCAAAGAAGATAGAAACCAGTTGTTAATCTGGTGAGTACTCATTTTATTTTTGAAATATATACTAAGTTCCTTCTTACCTTACTCTTTAGACCAGAAATCATCGATTCTTGCTATAAATGAAGAAAATTATGCAGAAACCTATGTTAAAAAGAATACTTGAAATTTAGACGGTCCATTTAGAGTAAACATTATATAACTCCCTTGAGATTAAGAAAACATTATGTTAAACTCAGAATTAATTTAAATATCTCCCAAGTTGTTTCAGATATAAAATGATGAGGAAAAAAGCTCTAAATTGCTTATGAACTAGTGAAATAAGTATTAACAGTTTGATGAAAGTAAGGTATTTAGCGTGCTAAACTATTTTAACTATAATCATTGTATCTATTTGAACTAGTTCGCATATCTATTTGTATTTGTTATACAAACTAAACAGATTTATAGACTACATTAGTATTTCTTGGATAACTTCTCTGAGCAGGTCTTAACTGGATATTTCTCAATCACTTTTTTTTCTTTTTGACTGAGGAACCACTTTTATGTCTGTTCAAAAGGAACATTGTATTGATTTATTAATTTTCCCTCTATAATATCTAACATTTGCCCAAAGAAAAATGGGTCATCAGCAAGTTTATTTCTATTTGTGCCCTGATTTCTCAGCCAAAGAAGTCATGTGTCTGCATTTTCAGACCTGGGCTGAGACTGTTTCTTCAGAACTCTTCCCATCTCTGCCTGGCTACACGTGTCTTACCCTTATGACCAACAACTCCCTGAGGACAATGGCTGACAATGGGTTTGGCTCTACAGCCCCACTGTTCCTTAGAAAAATAAATGGAGTTTATTCTACTGGATGCATATGGAAAAGTTGATTTTTTTTAAAATTCTTCATTACAATCAAAACACTTGTTAACCCAAAATAATCTAGAAAAAGTAAAATTAAAATAAAGCTTTAAAATAGTAGATGTTAATGTTTAATAAGTATTAAATAATGTTATAACTATCTTATGAATTACCTAAGGTATGAACTTGTTCAATGCCTTTGTCTCTTCAAGGACTAACATACTGCCTAGCTCATGATTGGCAATGCTTAATTATTTTATTAATCTAATTAGTACATATATTATATACACAAATATATATACATATATGCCTATATTATATAGATGCATATACATATGAGATACATGATGTGCATGTGCATCTATAGATACAATGTATATTTACAGATACATATACACTGAATATTTTACTAATGAGGATATATTATCATGGATAACATTTATAACTTAATCTATATGCCAGAATTTTAACCAATGAAATACTAGAATAATAAACCAAGATATAACTGTAACACAGTCGTAATTTTAAAATTATAGCATACAAATGCTGGTGTCTAAACAACATGGTGTCTATACTGCATTTCAAACATAAGATGGGCGCAGAAAAAGCAAGGTTCTGAAACGGAGCCCCACTACCAACCTTAATGGTGCGTTTATGGTTATACAAATCCACCACACTGGCTTAAATGAGGGAAATGAATAGTCTAAGATCACATGTCAATATTGTGCTCTAGGGCTTCCCTGGTGGCACAGTGGTTAAGAATCCACCTGCCAATGCAAGGGACACAGGTTCTAGCCCTGGTCCGGAAAGATCCCACATGCCACAGAGCAGCTAAGCCCGTGCGTCACAACTACTGAGCCTGCGCTCTAGAGACCACGAGCCACAACTATTGAGCCCAAGTGCCACAACTACGGAAGCCTGCATGCCTAGAGCCCGTGCTCCACAACAAGAGAAGCCACTGGAATGAGAAGCCCACGCACTGCAATGAAGTCCCAACACAGCCAAAATAAATAAATTAAAAAAAAAAAAAATTGTGCTCTAGAGTTTGTTCAAACTATTCCATAATACTGCCACATTTGAATGTCATGATAACACAATGAACTCAGTAAGATAGAGCATTTGAATGCATTTTACTGATGAGGAAACAGAAACTGAGGTATAAAGCACTGTACCCATGGGCCCATAGCTAGCACGAAAACCAAAGTCACAACTGACACCTACACACATATTATACAGCTGGTTATTGGAAGCATCAAACAAGCCAGGAAATATTACTAGTGGAAAGAACTACTAAACATAACTCCAACAATGAAATACTGAGTATTAATTTGTGGGAAGCAAGAGTAGCAATGAGTGTTAGAAGCACATATCAAGCATCTATCCAGGGAGGCCAGGGTGCAAATAACATCAAGTCCTGAAAGAGGATACACACAGTATTGATTCAGCGTACGAGGGATTTTGATCCATTCTAGGGAGGTGCATGTGTCCAGAATGTTTATTGTAAAAATGTTTTTTTCAAGAAGGTGAACATAGTACCAGCACTGATAGCTCACAGTGAGCATGACCTCTGATTCTATGAGACTGTACACCCTGGGAGCATACACCTCTGTGAAACTGTGTGTTTAACGTTCTGGCTCTAGCCATCCATTTATGTTTATAATCACATCATCAACATTCTACAAATGTACACAGTAACAAATTCATACTTTTCTAACTTAAAATGTCCCAAAGTAGAAGGTACTATTATTACATTATCTTATTTTATAAGAAGAAATAAAAGCTTTCCAATTTGGCCTCTTTTTTTTTTTTTTTTTAATTAAACTAATCTTTAAAAGCCTCAAGGTTCTCTTTATTTCTTGGGAAGTCTGCCTGGCAAGAATCATCCTATTCATCCATCACATATTTTTCCAAACCTGGAGCAGGCCAACTGGTGCTGTGCCAGAGAGCAGTACAGGACATAATAATATCAGATAAAAGTCTCTCTTTGTAAGAGAAATGCCCTCAACGTGAAGACCAGGAGGTGCGTCAAACTCCCTACAATTTTTGCCTCTAGGACCTCAAAGATAAGCTACGTTGCATAAATCTTGATTCTAGTCAGGTAGGTTATGCACGAGTCTTATCCACTGCACAGGCTGTGTAGGAATATGCAACAGCAGTCTTTGAATATTTTTCTTTAGCTTAAATGTACTGCACCTTATCTTTGGAAAAATCAGGTTCATTAGTTCAATCTAAATTTTTTACAAGAGAAAAAAATATCCAGAAGACAAGCAAGATAGCAGGGTCAGTGTGTGTGCAGGGTTAGTACGTGAAAAAGACCACTGGGAATATAAATATATGAAGTATTCATAGCTAAACGTTCTAAAGGAATTATTTTTAATGATGTCTCATTTAAAATGCAACCACATTAATAATTATGGTATCTTATGACAATCTGACCCACCAGGTCTTAAATGACTGAATGTGATGTCCTGACCATCCCAGCAGAGCAGCTCAGACATGGGGTCCATTCTAGCGTGCAGGGGCTGCCCTAACAAAGCCCACAAACTGGGTGGCACAGAAAAGAAATATATCGTCTCACAGTTCTGAGGGCTCAAAGTCCTAGATCAAGGTGTCAGCAGAGTCATGCTTCCTCTGGAGGCACTAGGGAAGATCTGCCCTATGCCTCTCTCCTAGTTTCTGATAGGTCCTTGGCTTGCGGAAGCATAACTCCAATTGTCACATAGTGCTGTCCCTGTGTGTGTGTGTGTGTGTGTGTGTGGCCCAAGTTTTCCCTATCTATATGGATATTTGTCATATTGGATTACGGCCCACCCTACTCCACTATGACCTAATTCAAATTAATTACATCTGCAAAGACCCCATTTTCAAATAAGGTCACATTCTGAGGCAAGGGTGGTTAGAATTTCAACATACGAAGTTTTGGGAGAACACAAGTCAACCTAAAATAGTGTCCTATGCTGGGACTCAAAAGCAGTCTCACAACTAATGCATAAATTAGGATTGTTCTTCATATTAATAGTTTGCATAACTTGGTAATTCCCAACTGTTTAAAAAGTCTAAACTAATACTGTGTAATATATAATAAATACTCCATTTCTTAATGCATTTAAAGGAAAGAGCATATCCAGGATATGAAGAAGCTAGAACAAGTATGTCTCAATCATTGCGTTTTTTTAGAGTTAAGATATCCACAATCCAGACATATGTATACAAGTGTATAAATACTCAAATATTTCCACTATATGTTACATGTACACATTAATAATATATCATCTAAATTTCATAACAGTGACACCATAAACTGGAATACACGGTACGGCATACTGGTGATATACCCTGAGCTCAGGGTGATCATATAATTTGGTGTCTGAACCTGGACATTTGTGAGAGTGAAGGGGCATTATTAACAACTACGCTGGGTAACAGGCAGAAACCAAAAGCATCCTGGTCAAACCCAACACAAGGATAAGCAAAAGAGCTGGGCTGAAATAAAATGCTGGAAGGCATAGGATACCTTTTCCCCTATTTGTGTGTAGTTGAGAAAGGGAAAGGCAGTGATTATTCTGCTCAGGTATGAATACCTAAAAGAAGGGAGAAAGTTTGTGGAAATGCACTAGATTTTGTATAGTGTGAGAGTGTAACATATTTATGTTTTGTTAATAAAATGATATGCATGAGAAAAGTATGAAAGTGGACAATATAAAAAGGAGATACTAATCGCACAAAATGGGATCTTTCTAGCCTCCCCTAAATTGATCAGAGTAGAATGGATCTGAAGTACTTCAAGAGCCCCATTTAAGCCCAGTCAACTAAAGAGGTCAACTATTCATATTATTATTATTATTTTAACAGACAGAAGAAAAAGAAGCAGAGAAATTACTTTTGACTGAACAACAGAAAAACAGAGTATCTTGGACCAGAGATTCTGGGTTTCCATTTTCCCTCGAGTAATAGTATTCCCTTGTAACCAGTGTAGACAGTGATCCCTGGGATAACTGTTTCTATACTACACCCCTTTGTGTTGCCATTCTTGTAACTGCACTGTCCTAAAAGAGAACAAACAGCATGTAGCTGTTCTCCATTTACAGAAGAAGTAGATGAGCAGAAACACGTGGTATTCTTTTTCATACTCATCAAGATATTTTTGGTGTGTGATCAGTTCACACCAGCCCTATAAAATTTCAAAGCTCCATATAAGACAGAGCACTATATAATACACCTACAAACAAAGCTCAGTAGTACGGTGACTTTGTCGCAATAGTGCTGGTATTGTTTTGGGGTCGCTGTTAATTGTTCTCCCCTGAAAAAAATGGAGCACTTTCAACCAAGAAAAATCTTCATTAGTTTACTATGCAGCTTTCCCAGGTGAAACAAATACCCCTATCAAGAGTGTGTGTCCTTGTTAATTAGTTTGCCCACAGGCCACCCTGGCAGCTATCCAGCATTTCTGGTATCTACAAAGCATTTTATCCAGCCTGCACAAGGACAGGAGAGATTGTCTCATTTCCGCTCCAGACCCAGCAGGAAAGAGCAGACACCAGTATGCTTCTGTTAAAGACATGTTTCACTACAAAATTTTCCTTCAGGAAATTCAGAGATCTCCAGGAACAGGAGAATTTTACCCCTGCACATTTGACTAAATGTTAAATAATTACACTTCCTGCTTCACCAAGCACTAAATTTAACAGCTTAATTTAGAAAATATTTTGAACTAGCTAACTTACCCTTTTTAATAGCACATTTATTATCAGGGATTAATGAATAAAACTCACTGATGCGACAAAACGTTAGCAAAATGCAAACACCACGTAAGCATTGTGGGAGACAACCGGAAATACACATCACTGGCAAAAGGAACACATATCAGGGGCCAATTTATTGTGCTGATTCCATTTAGGTCAGTAGTTCTCAACCAGGAGTGACTTTGTACCCCAGCAGACATCTAACAATGTCTGGAGATATTGTTTATCATCATGACTTGGGGAGGAGTTGCTACTGGCCTCTAACAGGGTAAAGACCAAACTGCAGGACAGACCCCCATCACAAAGAAATGTCTGGTCCAAAATGCCAGTAGTGACAGCTTGAGAAACCCAGCCTTACATTGTGTGGGTAAATTAGTGTTTTTTTTTAATAAATTCCATGTGGTAATATTATCTTTCCTAGGTGCATTTTAATAGACTTTAATAGTTATTTTCAGTGAAGTTTCTCTGATTTGATTTTTCTAACTTGTCAAAATTATAATTCTGAATTGTTCTCAAATACTATAAAATTATTATGAAATGCTAAAAAATACTATAAAATTAAAATTAAGCAGCCTATCCTTTATCATGCTGTGTGTGAATTTAGGAGAAACCAAGATTGGTAAGAAATATAAATGAATTAAAACTGAGCTGCATGTAATATTAATTGAGGATTCCAAAAACCTCTTAATTTCCAGTTTTCACCCCATAACCAACTCGTGATTTTGTTCTCTTTATAAAACACTGCTTTTAACCCACCACATCATGAAGGCCAGAAACAGAACCACACTCACTGAAAGATAAAAGCATGAGAAACGGTTTCAGAAATGTACCTAAATGAATATAAAGAGGAAATCTAGTGCTCTCTCTTAGAAAATGCCAGATTATCTTCTGTATGATATACTTTACGGAATAAATGCTTTAAGTGTTTTGAGGTTCTTGTTTCCATATTTTAAACAACAACAATTTTGCAGAGTACTTGTCTTTGATAAATTTGTATTATGTTTTATGTGGAGCAGATTTTCAACCTTCAATTCAGAATGACATAAAACAGAAAAATCAGAACAGGAAAAAAAAAAAAATCCCACATCAGGCCACACTTTAACATTGGTTGTATCACTTAGTTCTTGAAGTATATAACTCAATTATCCTTTATACTTCTTCAAGTGCATGTCCTTCAAAACATCTTTGTCTTTTTTATCCAACCGTCTTCCCCTCTTAATCTACCACACTGGTGACGCACTATCCATAATTTTATAAAATAGCACTCTTGCTTTATTATTATAAAATACCACATATATCCAGAGTAGTTCTATACTGGCTAAGTCCTGCTTCTTATCACCACTTTATTATGTGCCACTGCTAACTATCTTCAATGATGACTTCAGAATAGTATCAGGAGTTCTAAGGGGTAGTATCTGAAGTTAGACAGAAAACCCCAAGAAATCATGCTTTCACAACTTTTTCCAGGACTCTATGGCAAGACACTGGCGAGCACACTTTCAGTAGAAGAAAGCCCAAATGTTCTTCTTCTGACACAGTGTTTGGCAGCTGCAATCACAAAGTCTAAACAGAACTACAGAAAAATCCTCTCGAAAACTATGGTTTGCATTTATATGGTCTACATATTCAGGATTTATCAGTGCTAATAAACTCTCTTTAAAATGACATCTCTAGGAAGATTCTGTTTATCCAATGGTTTGGGAAATAAGAGGTCCTCTGAATTTTTTTTTAAGTGGGGAGGGGTCTCAAATCATGGATGGAGCCTAAGACCAAGGAAGAGCTTGTGTATACCTGTTCCATCAGTAAAGGAGTAAATACAGTGGTGGAGGGATAGGGAAAGAGAGGGAGATGCACACAAAGCCACATTTCACCACAGTTGGTGACTGCCTCTAATACCACTAAATATGATGCCATGTCAATTCTAGGATGCTCACCTGGAGATAGGGCTGGCTCAGATTTAATCAGATCATGTATGCATAGGTGTGCCTTAATTCGCAATCTAATTAAAAACCGGGGATGCTCAGGGAAGAGGAAGAACCATGCAGAGACTTGCATTTCCGGACCACCTAAGGTCAATAGAATAACCTCACAGATTAAAAAAAAAAAAAAAAATTCCACGAAGCAGCAAGGTTTCGGTTGCCTTTTTCATATAGTCTTTTTTTTTCTCTCTGAGATCTTTTTTGTTTGTTTGTTTGTTTTTTTGTTTTGTTTTGTTTTTAATAAATTTATTTATTTATTTATTTATTTTTGGCTGTGTTGGGTTTCTGTGCGAGGGCTTTCTCTAGTTGTGGCGAGAGGGGGCCACTCTTCATCGCGGTGCGCGGGCCTTTCACTGTCGCGGCCTCTCTTGTTGCAGAGCACAGGCTCCAGACGCGCAGGCTCAGTAGTTGTGGCTCACGGGCCCAGTTGCTCCACGGCATGTGGGATCTTCCCAGACCAGGGCTCGAACCCGTGTCCCCCTGCATTGGCAGGCAGATTCTCAACCACTGCGCCACCAGGGAAGCCCTGAGATCTATTTTTTAAATTAACTTTTATTGGAGTATAGTTGCTTTACAATGCTGTGTTAGTTTCTGCTGTACAGCAAAGTGAATCAGTTATACGTATACATATATCAACTCTTTTTTAGATTTCCTTCCCATTTAGGTCACCACAGATCATTGAGTAGGGTTCCCTGTGCTCAATAGCAGGCTCTCATTAGTTATCTATTTTACTTCATACAGTCTTTAACCTTATTTTCCCTTCCTGTTTTTCCTTGTAGCTCTAAGAAACAGGCCTAACTATCCCCTAACCAAAGCTGTTCACAAAAAAGATAATACTTTATTTTCAGATGTGACATTTGTAAGACAATGACATCTGGTTCTAAATTCTCACCTTATTTTTGGCCAAATTGCAAATATATTAAATTACATTAAAATATTCATGTATGAGGGTCATCTTGCCAAGATATTTTAAATGATATGCACATAAAATGTAATAATATTTTATTGCAATAATTGACTATAATGGGTACCAAGGTGTTGGATAATTTCCACTGGTGAGATTTCAGCTGATTTCTTAGAATCATGGCCTTTGTAATGTGCTAAATTGAACAGTCTCTTTCTTAAAGAAATCTTTCTTCAAACGACATAGAAACAGCTATAATTTTTACTATGTACAATCCATGAAGTCAGAAGAAAATTTGTCAACAAGGTATTTTTTTGTGAGCTTATCCTGAAAGTCACTTAAAAGGGATCGCTGTTCTGGGAAGTTTAGCAAGAGTGTGTCTAGCACTGTTAAGATTGGTATTGTTCTTGACCTGACATACTATTAGCTGGAAGATGCAGCATCTTTATAAAAAGATCTAATATAATTTGGTTTGTTTTAAGTGACCCGCTAAAGAAGAGAGTTAGAACCCTTCAAGAGATTCTTAAAACATAGAATTCTGATTTTTTAGGAAACTAGTTTATCTCAACAGTCTGGGAAATCTCTATAAAAATCCATGAGACAATCGTTCAGGAATAAGTGTATATAGACAGATACTACTCAGAAGTGCTGCATGGAAAAAGCATAAAATAAAGAGCAGATAATCCTGTTGTACCAGTCTATTGATATAATTTAATATGCCTCAGTTTTGTTAGGTAAAATCCTACATGCAATTTAAGAACATCTTTGGCAACAGACGGTCAGAAAAATCTCTCATCAAACCAATAGAAAATAAAAATATTCTTCGTCCAAAAAAGTCAAGTTTTTTTTAATATATTTCGACTTCAAAGTGCACAGATGCTGAAGGAGAAAGTGGACTCTACAAAATGAAAAAGTTCTGCAATTCACACTACTTACTAAGTGAACATTTGAACCGAAGATGAATGGCACATTCCATTCTTTGAAAAAATCTTTTAATTGCCTTTTGCAAGAATCGTTACGTTTGACTCTGGATGTGTTTCAATACAGTGAGAAAGTTTATACTTTTATACTTTGGCAGACACTCTGAGATCTGAGATATAGGTGGAGATTTATACAAAGCCTCAGCCTCATAGACCAAGTACACCTTATACAGATAATTTTTTAAAAAACAAAGTGGGGGAGAAAAATGAAAACAAAAACCTCAACCTGCCCCAGGAATGTTTTATGATGTGTTCATCTTGATTCTGGGACATAATATCTTTGTGGAGTAAAAATTTTGTATCCATCTGTTTCTTGAATACATCCAAGTAATCCCATAATCCATCAAAAGGGAATAATAGCTACCTTCACATGAGTCCTGATTTATTGAACTGGTCCTAAAAAGGGTATGCAGCCCTTAACTTTATTACAGTACCAAAATATTTGCTTTGCTGACAGCAAATGCTTGGACCCATTGCAAATACTAAATGTTCTAAAGAGAATACATTAAAAGTCAAATAAATTTGCTTGTGAAGAACATAAAATTCCAGTAAGGAACTACAGCATTTAATAATCTGAAATCGGCAGCTCCTTTCAAGCCAAATTATTATGATTACTTTGATGAAAAAGGTCATAGCCATCTAATAGCCAAAATAAAAGGTAAGCATTAAAGTGGGACACATCATTTAAAAAAATCATTTAATGTGAAAATCTTCAATTTTAGGTTTTTTTACATGCCACTTTAAACTGAAAACAGTCATTTAGTTACCTTAAACAGCCAAATCAATTAAACTAGAGATACTCAGATCATGCTCTGCAAATCTAGCTCAAGGAAAGCACAGAAATAGAGGGTGTTTAGACACATTATAACAGTTTGAAGAAGTAATGTTATGACTACTGAATCTAATTATTTAAAAACAAAGGTTCATATCTTTTTTAATTTCATTTTTCTACTAACTGATTTTCATTGTAGTATTCTACAAAAATATACATTTGCAATGAATATGAAATTTACAAAAAATAAACTCTGTTCCTTTAGGACAGTTAGTGTGAAAAGCACTGAATTAGATAGACAATTACTCTGGCCAGAATCCCCTGGTGTTAGCAAATTAATTAGTGCTAGAGGTATAACAAGATAAATCCTGAACAAATCAGACAATCAGCTGTACTTCCAAAATGAAAAGACTAGGTATGCATAGTGCAGAGCAAGGGAGCACCTGTATGCAAGAAAAGAGGGGCCTTTTTTTAGGTAAACTTACTGAGTACCCAGTACTTAGGTATTGTGAAGAAGCATCTTTCAAAGCATCTGCTTTGAAAAGCAGAAGTCATATCATAACTATTCACCAAAATCCAGTCAGTGAAGAGGAGAAATCACATACGGATGCTTTCAGTTACATATGAACATTCCTGCATTAATACTTTATAACTGAGGCATTAGCTAGAGAACATGACCAGTCCATAAAGATACATATAAGCAAAAATAGATGCTGGTTAGGATTTTACAGAATCACTAGTTTATACAGGCAGGGAAATGCACACAATTTAAGGAGAGACCCAAGATTTCACGAAGTATATACCTTAATTTAGAGTTAACTTAATCCTTTACATTTCAAAAGAGCTATCTTACAATTTTTCTACATATTTATTAACAATAGTTGTGTAAACTGGCTTAAACCATACTACAGAGAATTCTTTTCTTTGTAGAGGGGGGAACGTTCAGCTAACTAATTATGACAACACTAGTAATAAGTAGTTAATGAACTTTTGGGATTGACTCTCCTGACTCCTGACGGGCTGGACCAGCACCCACGTGGCAAACCGCAGTTTGCCTGCGGCAAAAAGGATGAGTCATCTGACTGCTTCCAAGGATCTCCAAAGTTTGTGAACATCTAAAGTCAAAAGGAGTGAGTATTCCCATTTTCTAGTTTTTGGTGTCTTTATGATGGGTGTCTAATAATAAAACCCAAGGGAGGAAGAATTCTAAGATGGCGCCCATGCATCATCTACTCTACTGGAGTGGGGTGGGACCTGGGGTCAGGAAGAGTTGTCACTCCCATGCCTGTTATGTTATATGACTAAGGTGAAGGGATTCTGTAGATGTAAGTAAGATCCCAAATCACTTGATTCTGAGTTAAAAGAAAGATTATCACAGATGGTCTAACTTAACTAATTGAAGGTCCTTAAAAGAGGGACTGGGCCCCCTTTCTGAAAAGAGAGATCTTCCTGCTGGCCTTGAAAGAGTAAACTGCCATGTTGTGGGAAGACCTTTGAGAGGGCCGTGTGGGAAGGAAGTGAGCGGCCTTTAGGAGCCGAGAATAAACAGGAAAGGGGAGGTAGTCCTACAACCACAAATAAGTGTCCACAACCACCAAAGCTTGAAAGAGGAGCAGAAAAGTAGCCCTGGAAAGGAACACAGGCCAGTCAACACCTCACTGCAACCTTATGAGACTTTGAGGAAAGGAACCTGCGAAGCCCTGGCTGGACTCATCACCGTGGAAACTGTGAGAAAAGAAATGTCCATTGTTTGAAACAACTGAGTTTGTGGCAATACATTACACAGTGTAGAAAACACCAAACTAAAATAAATGAGTCTAGATTACTGAATTCATTTTCTCTCTCCGTCTTCATATAAGATGCATTTATGAAGATTCTGTCTGATTTGTTTCATTCACTGTACTTTAAACCAGTGGTCACGGTCAGTCTTCAATCTCTTTCGTTTAGTCTGATTCACATCTTTTTTGCATAAATCTTAAGGATTTAGCTGTTTCTCTAACTTCTCTCATTTAGGAATTTCCTTACTAGGAGGAAAGCTAATTAACTGGGCAGAAGGAAAGGTCATACTTAGTGTGATTCTGCACACACACCTCTTCCAAACTTTAAGACGCATAATGAGCCCTAATATTAATTCTCCTTGAAAAAGTATTTTAAACAGTACAATATAATTGATTTATACTCTTCTAAAAACACTTCATAATATTCATTTATTCCTTGGGTAAGATAAGATTATGTGTTTTTTGCTCATCTTAAAAGAAAAAGAAAGCACCATTCTATGTTACACAAGTATCACTATTATTGCTGATATTTTAAAGTTACCATTTGCAGACAGTTTGCAACAAGTACTAGAAATATACTGTCAAATGAGAACATCTAGGGCCTATTTCACAGAATCAAGATCTCACATGACAATAGGCCACTAACATTATTTCTCTGCACACAAGAATGCAAGGTCACTGACTTCCTTATATATTTCTTAACGGGCCCTTCAAACAGACAAAGAAAGGAGTCTGGTACCGTACCATGCTTGAGTACAACTGGGGAGAGCACAGAGTATTAAAAAGGGAGGAAAACATCAAACTTCAGCACTTTGGCTTTCAGAAAGGTTGTGAGAGAGAAAACTAAAATGTGAGGGCTGGGGGTGGGACCTTTTCAGTGGCATCCTGAAAGGCAGTGGAGTACTCGGGTACCAAGAAACATCTCCTTTATGCTCAACAGACACGTGACAACTAAGACCTAGTTGTTAGGAAACGGTTGGGCGGTGAGCAATTATAGAAGGTGCTAAAGCCAGGAATTGTTCCTCACAAGATGTTACCTAGGTAGGTCCCACACCTAGTTAGTGGTGGAGGCAAACCGGAACTCAAGTCACCTGACTCCACCAAATTCTCCTGCTTCTAATCAAATTATATTTATCCAGTACTTTCTATGTGCCGTGCTTCGTATGAATTAACATTCTTAACTCTCACAACAACCTGATGAAGTTTTAGCAATGAAAGAGTTAACTTGTTCAAGTTACCCAGCTAATAAATGGTAGAACTGAGCTTTGAACCCACATTATTAACCAACCAGGCAAATTCCAAGAGGGAATTAAGCCCTAATGTTCAAAATCATCCATTATTAAGTTCTCCTCTATGCCTCTAGAATGGCACTAGCCATGAACGGTTTTTCAGAGAACTGAAAAAATCGTCACTCAAACCATTATCTGTGTTCTGTGGTTCAGACGACGAAATTTGGAAAGGCTGCAACCACACCATAAATGGTCACTTTTTAGAATTTAGAAGTACTCGATAGTCACCTACAGAAACGCAGCTTCACTGACACTCAGCATGGAACCAACATCTAATATTCATACATTACGCGTGTGTGTATATGTGTATATATATACATACACACACATATATTTAGTTATAGTCATACAGTTATATATATATATATAAATAATGTGTTTGCTTGTAATTAAGGTGGGGGTACAGAAACATAAAAATGAAATTGAAAAACAGATACTGAGCAGCCTATTGAACTCAGGTTTTAGATCCCTGTGTCTATTATAAAAGCAGACTCTCAGGGGCAAATCTACTTCACTTATGGAAAACAACAGAAGGGGTAGGACCAAATCCAAAGCTTGCAACCCTCAAACTGCCCCTCTGTCACGGTCATTTACACCCAGGGACTCAGCTGGCGTTTAGACACCACACAGACAGGTTGTGTCACCTCTGATAATTTAAGGAGATGAATGACCTCATCTAATTATCAGGCATGGTTTGCACTGTGATGAGTTGCCATTCCCCTATGTTTATTTATCGCCATCGAGTATTAATATAAATTTTAAACAATTACTCACCAGCCGACCTTAACACCATGTATCAAACCCCCTGGGAACTGAGCTACACATGCACAATACAATTTCACCTCATGAAAATTAATTCGATTTTCTACATTTATATCGACAGGAAAATCAGGTGTTTTGAGAGACAACCAAGCATTCTACATGTTTAATTTAGAGCAATCTGCACACACCCCATTGTGCCCATCCTCCTGAGGCTTCACATGGCCCATTTGTTTGTCTCTCCTAACATTTTCACAGATGCAAATTTAAGTCAATTCTAATGTAATGTTATGGCAAAGAAGGGTTGGTATTTTTAAAGTGACAGACGTCATAAGAATTTTACATTCCTTTCCGTGGCAAATGTCAAAATGACTGCCATAAAAAGCCAGGTTCCTGGCACTTGAAAACTTGCTGCTTCAATGGTTACCATCAAGTTGTACTCATTAGTCATTGGTATTAATGTAAAGTTTCATCTAAAACATCTCTTCCCTCCACGAATCAATTAAAAATGTGCAGCAGAAATTTCATTTAACTGTTTTATTTCTACCAATAAGAGAACAGTGTTTGTGAAAGGCTAAACTCCATTTATATTATAAAGTGAAGGAGTGGGGTTCAGTGAGTGTAACTAATCATCAATTGGATGAGTCAAACGAAAATTGGCCTTTTTCAGTATGCTCTTGGCAGATTTTTTTTCTGACTTCTGTGTTCATTACTAAAAATGCAACTGGTCTCAATTTTACTCTTCTGTGCTCGCTCAATTTGCAGGGTTGTCTGAAATCATTCCTATAAACATCATGGATAGATTGCTTTATTCACTTGCAAATGTTCTGTCTTGAAGCTGAAAACTTCCATCTTTGACAATGAGAGGTTATCAGTGGCAAAGTTGTGACTTTTAAAAATAGACTCAATCTCCTGTGGCACAGATCTCATACAACAAGTGCTGGCTGAAATGTCAAGACGAAGCACATCAAATCCTTTGTGGTCCTGTTTTCTTCATGGTCCCTTTTAAGATACAGGTTGTGTCCTGAACCTAGAGACAGAACACTTCACTCACTCTAGTCCACTGCATCTCTTTTCATTTCCTCTTTATGATTAAAGGCTACACAACTTTTTAAGAAGAAACATTTTTAAGGCCTGCTAAGCATCCCTTTTCCCATTCATTTCAGGTTTTTCTGAATGAAAACAACAGACCAAATGATATGTTAGCACAATAATCTAGCTCACTAACCCTTAGTCATCAATTCATGATCCCTTGAAGGCAGAGAAATCTCACGTGGTACAAATAATAAAGCCTGGCCATTAAACAGTCCTTCAAGATTCCCCATGCATCCTCTCACTTGATCCCCATGATATAATACTGTGATTCAGGATTAGGTTAATATTACCCTTGTTCTGCAGATGGAGAAGTTGGACTTAGTGTTAATTCTGCTCTACTTTACACTGACTCCTTTACCCTCTTGGCCTCATTGCTAGAATATGCAGCCAGCCACAACTGGAACAGGTAAGATAATGGGTGCAAAGAAATCCAGGCTCCTGCCATGTAAGGGCAGCAAAGTACAGCAGCTAAGTGTAGGACTCTAGAATCAAGCTGCTTGGGGTCAAATTTTTTTCCTAAAAAAACTCAGAAAAGTCCTTCATACTCAAAACTTAACCTTCCTCATCTATAAATCAGGGATAATACTTATCTTAAGGGACTGACTTAAAGGTTGGATGGATTAAAAAACATGCAGAGTATTAATTCACAGTGCCTCACATTCAGGAGCTCAAATATGTTAGAAAGCAATATAACAATAATTGAAAGATAGCTGTAATTATTAGTGTCCAGACTTTCTGTGGGTAGAGACATCAGAATTAGCTCAAGCAAACTGTGAATAACTATGGAAGAGAAAAAAGAGCAGTCACAAAATGGAAATAAATATCCGCCCTAACTCTCCTCATCTCTTGTTACAGACCACAAGGGTGGTTTTTCCACACTGCACTGGGACCAATGAGATCAAGACTGATTCTTAGATCCGCGGCATTTGCAATCCTACCCGTTCATTCAGTCATCTTGGAAACTCAGGGAACTGCTGTGATGGCAGCTGCCAGTGATTTTCAGACCTTCAGGAGACCTGAGATGCCTCTGTAAGGGTTGACCAGGGACATGCTTTGCAGGAATATTTGTCAGTGGTTTGTTGTCTTATTAAATTCATTATATTGTTTGGGTTTTTTTTTACAAGGATCTGTTTCAATTCAAATTTCTGCCCTCTGCTAAAGAACAGACGTGGGGTTTGGGCAGGTGGGGGTGGGGGAGAAGCACGGACAAAGTAGGGCCATAAGCCACCCCTATCTGCCAAAAACTTAATAAGTGAATAAGGCTAAATTGCCAAAATCAAGAACTATTTGTTCTTTTTTTGTTTTCTTTTGCTTGATATTCCTGTAACATCTATCATAAGCACATACACTTATTAAATCTAATGACATTTTGCAAAACTCCATGGGTCTTCAAGATGACAATGTCTATTTTAAAAAAAGAAAGAAAAGAGAAATAAAGACAAAAGAGAACCAAACGTTGCTGTGTCCAAAGGAAATATAGTGATGTACTAGAGCCTTGTTACTTACTACCAAATAAAGAAAAACTCTGGTCTGTACATCTCAAAATGTGAACATTACTAATGTGCATTTATTACATTTCTGAATCATGTCATTCCTTCTTGAGCATGGAATATATAATTTGGAACATTCCTCCAAAAACATCTCCAGTAAATTAAAAGTGTATCTATCCTATATTCCAACCATCTGCTTTAATTCTCAAGGCTGTTTCATATTTCAAAAGTTACTTTGTAAGACCGTGTTTTTCGTCTTGATCCCTTCTTCAGCTGCCTCGGTCAGAACGTTCACCCATCAATCATGGCCTCTCTCATCCTTTTCATCTCTCTGCCATTTGGTCTTCTCTCTCTGATATGCTCAAATCTCCCCTCTGGTAACACTTATTTAGTTGCCTCTACAACCTCCCCCGTCCCCCAGGAACCTTTTTTTAAGAATTGCTTCTTCCTCTATCCATGGTACTAGCAACTGGCCTGTTGCAGTGCAATACCTCTTAATGAGATTGGACCAGGGTATGAGAAGTGACCCAAGCTTAGGCAACCAAAATCCTTTTTCCAAATCCCATCTCCTGGTCTCAAATGAATGAGCTACAGATGGTCATCTGGTCCATATTCAGATTACCAACATATCTTTCTTTAGGAGGCTATGTTTTGGACTAGGATTCTAGTCTCAAACTGTTTGAAAGCTTCAATAGGGAAAATGTAAACCTTCACAGGCATTCAACAACATGAGCGTCAGGAAGCAGATAAAGTCAGTTTGCAAGGACAGAGAAGAATAAGGAGTCAAACAAAGAAAACCAGAGGCTAGAGCAAGAGACGATCCTAATAAAAGCTCCACCCCTTTCTGCAGGTGTTGGCACATCCTTCACCTTAACTCCCATGACTGATCATCCAGCTCCAACTACCACTGAAAAATATTTCCCTTTTTGGTTCAAGATAGTCCTATGGTTTTCTACTACCTGCGATCCCAAATGGCCTATTAAAACTCCTATTCTCTAAGCAAAACAAAAGAACGCCAAATCCCTTACACTATCTGCCTCTGAACTTGCCACGCTCTCCCTTTCCTCACATTGTCAAGTTCCTTTAAAGAACAATCTGCACTTGCTGCCTTCATATTCTCACCTGCTACCAACGCTTCAAGGCAAGGAAACCATGCTTGCATCCAAAACATTCTACTGAAACTGCTGTCACATCAGCAACGACCTGGTGATTTCCTTAAAGGGCTCATCTTATCCGACCTCTCTGCAATATGAAGGATCAAGACTCTTCTTTTGAAACTCACAGTGCCTATCATAATAGATACTAAATAGATATTTGCTAAATGAATGAATGGACCCATTTGCTGGCTTCAAAGTTACTCAATTCGCCTCCAAATCTGCTTCAGATATGTATTTCCAATGGCCTAATAGTCATCTATAGAGACACCACAAACTCAAAATGTCCAACAGTGAGCATGTTACTTTCACCCCACCACCAACTTGCTATTCCTCCTCTGTGTCTAGTCTAGGAAGCTCAGTATAACATGATCTACCTGTTAAAGAGCCTGGAGCCATCTCCAACACTTCTCTCTTCCTGATTCCCCCAATCCCATAACCAATAGCACCTGAATATTTACCTCTACAGTATGTTTCATCCCTGCTTTGCCTTCCCACTGCCACTATTCTCTTTAGACCTTGGGCATCTCTCACTCTGGGATGCTGCAAGAGTCTACTAACTGCTCCCATTGTCCCTGCTTAGAATATTGTCTCTTTAATCCATTTTCTACATACTATGATTCAAAATCTATTAATTTCATTTTTAATTAAATAAAAGTCTTAGGATGAAAGCCAAATTTGAGTACCCAGAGCTGGGCTACCACAAATGTCCATGTGTTGTGAACAATGCCCGACTCCCCTTTGGGTCAGGTAGGAAGAGAGCTCTGATGCAAAAATTGTATAACCTAGACTCAGACTCACGGTTCAGTCCCACCAACATCTCTTCCCACCCAGGAGTTCTATGCCTGACATGAAACAGCCCGGGCGTATTTCTTCACCACGTTATGTGCTTTTCCTCGATCATGCATTGCCAGGTTCCAATGCTTCACAATCAGCCTGGAGTTGGGAATGTCTTCCTTGGGGACTCTCTTCCTCAATGTGGATTATCAGCATGTAGTTCAGTGCACTACATAATTTGCTCTGAATAATAATAATTGCATTAATCATTCAATTAAATTACATTTGATGCTAAAAATCTTTGAAACAGGAGACATTAAAAGAGACAGCATAAATCAAAACTATTTTTAAAAAGAGGTACTATGTACTTAGAGGTCTAAATAGTCTTCAGTGTACTACCTAGAAGCCTAGAACCTGCAAGCTATTTCATTTCTTATAATCTAAGGGATGGAATTTACTAATGGAATTTCTTTCTTGATTATTAGCATTTAAGGTTTTAATAAAGTGTTATACTAATATTTCTTATACAATGAACCATTTTCCCAGAGTTATATAAAAAATAAGAACGCTTAATTGCTTCTATTTTTTGAGGTCTAGACAATTTTACTGTCTTTGGTTTCTAAGGTGAATTTCCATATATGAATATTTAGGTCTCTAAAAACAATTATGTGCAGTAAACAGCATTTCCAGGATAACCGAGCTCACATGGAAAATGGGAAAAAAGAAGAAAATAAAATAAAGCAAAACAAAACAAAATAAAATAAAATAACTAACTGCCAACCTTTAGCATCTTTAATGTAACTTTGCACCTCGCAAATCTGAGGGCTCCTTTGCTCC
This sequence comes from Balaenoptera physalus, assembly GCF_965194825.1. Taxonomy (NCBI): domain Eukaryota; kingdom Metazoa; phylum Chordata; class Mammalia; order Artiodactyla; family Balaenopteridae; genus Balaenoptera; species Balaenoptera physalus. The sequence goes on from NC_138887.1 coordinate 25,384,138, forward strand.
ACTGACACACGCATCATTCCTCACAGCATCTCCACCATAACGCCTCTTTTTTTTTTTTTAATAAATTTATTTATTTATTTGTTTATTTTTGGCTACGTTGGGTCTTTGTTGCAGTGTGCAGGCTTGTCATTACGGTGTCTTCTCTTGTTGCAGAGCTCAGGATCTAGGTGCGTGGGCTTCAGTAGTTGTGGCATGTGGGCTCTAGAGCGCGGGCTCAGTAGATGTGGCGCACGGGCTTAGCTGCTCCGCGGCATGTGGGATCTTCCCGGACCAGGGCTCGAACCCGTGTCCCCTGCACTGCCAGGTGGATTCTTAACCACTGCGCCACCAGGGAAGTCCCACCGCCACAACACCTCTTGATTATTTTTTTAAAACAGATTTTCCCAGTGTGCATAAGCTCATTTATTTTACTGAGCCATTCCTCCTCTGACCCTCAAAATGAAACATCATTAATGTCTAACCATCCCTTTATATAGCCTGACAGAGGACAATCTCAACAGCTCACTTCACACTTTCCCCAATTATCCCCACAGTATGTGGGCAAATGTCAAAGGAACAACAGTCTAGGCCGTTTGACAATTTTGGTGAAAGTGTTGATAACGTATTACAGATTTATCTGTGCATCAAAATCCCTCAACAATTTCCCTATAGAGAGAAAAATCTAGTAGTAAGAGGTCCCCGAAACAGTGAGTGAAGATTCAAGTGCAAAGGACCCAAAATTGAGGTCTGGCACAGGTAACCTGATGGAAAAGAAACCAAAACTTTTTCTCCATTTGACGTGATGTTATGTACAAATAATAATAAACTATGACGAATAGTAATTGTGTGTGTGTATGTGTGTGTGTGAGAAAGAGAAAGAGAAGAATTAGTAATTAATTATTTGAATGAAAGAATTCAGGAATTATTTTTCAAAATTTGCCAGGAGACTACTGTAATAAATTTTTAATTACTCAAGGAAAAGAACTTCAGATAAACAGTAGGATTATCCCCAAATCTGAATCATTTTAAATGGGCAACACCATTATTTCATCATTTCTAGTTTAAGTTGTTCTTCCATTTATGATATAGAATTTAAAATGTATCCGAATTTTTTTAATCCAGCAGAAGCATATGGTTAAAAAAAAAAAAAAAAAACCAGCAGAAGCAAATGTTAAAATAACATTTAGCCAGAAATATCCCACATTCATATTCAAAGAGAACTTTAAATATTGCTTCATATGTAACAGCCTGATTCTGTATTATTGAAATTAACTATAAAAGTGTGCCAGTTTGTTGAGGCCACAATGTCAATCTTTTCCTTGTTTATAATCTTGTTAGAATCTATATAAATGGTAAATTTTAAAGGAGCAATGGAATTGAATTACCACAAATTAGATAAAGCCTATAAGAAAGAAAAACCTAAAAGTTTAGGTTTTACAAACAAAATTTTCAAACCTGTGCACGTTTATCCTTGAATCCTAAAACATGGTGCGTCAAATGTTTAATTCTTAAAAATTTCAAAGTATCCCATATCTAAATAGCAGAAATAAAATTGCTTAGTATGCAAAGACCTTTTAATAAGAACCCAGCACTTCAAGTGCAATAGTCCCTTCCGCATATTTGTTTTGCTTAGTCCCTTCCTCATATTTGTTTTGCTTAACAGACTGCAAGCCTATCTTTAGAACCACGTTTCTGTTGTTACTCATCAATTATGTTAATAACTTGTCCAACAGGACCTGAACATTTTCAATAGTTCATCTGATTCTCTTGAAAAAATTCTTCTTAAATGCTGGTGTTATAAAAATATTCTGAATGAGATTTACTCCCCATAAACAGTTGTGGATTGGCAGAGAGCTTTCAGCACGCACCTTTGTTAATAACCTTACCTTACTCAGGTTCTTCTACCCTAGCAAAACACCTGAAGAAGTTTAAAAATAAATACGTGTGTGTACACTTATATATACATAGAGAAAGATATAGATAGACACATAAAATATTATCTATTAAATAGAGTACTACAGTAAGATAAACTAGACAAATTATATAATGATGCAATGTTAACATATTCTGGACCCTCAAGGAAAAGGTGGTAAGTACTATATTTTCACAAAGTACTATCACTTTCATCTCAATTAACACTGAAGTCAATCACTTTTTTTCCTTAAACTCTGTAAACAATATGACACAATAATTTCCAGGTTTTGTGCATACAGAAGAAAACACGAACCATGTGTAAGCTACGTGGTTGACTATCTCGGTGCAGTTCCAAGTTTATTGGAAAGCAACCATATGAAAGCTTAGGGAACAGTTGTGGTACTATGCATAAATAGTCCAGGAAAAGAAAGACTGGCTCACACAGTGTGACACAGCGCCTGATACATACCATATGCCTTAGGTAAGTGTGTAATAGATGTAATACAACAGAGGTCACTCCCCATGGTAAGCAGCTTACATGCTTTTTGAAATACTAGGATAGACATCTCTTTTATTACAAATGATGGAAGGCTGTCACTTTAATAACAATAAAATGTTACTCTTCAGAAATACTGAAACAAATTCTGATTTTTTTTTTCCAAACTTCCATCTAAGTACGCTCATAACAGAGTTGATTATGTCCACACATGGAAGACACTGAAAGAAATCAACAAACTGGACAATATGCCTAAAATATTTCACTTTAACCATTTAAATCCCCACTTTTTAGGTTATAAGTAGTTTGACAACACATATTAGGTACAAGATGTGAATTCAGAAGAACAGATTATTTTCTTGAATATTTGCATCTGTATTGAAAAATAAAAAGAACAGAAATTTCTGTGCATGTGTTGAATATAGAAATACTCCAGAGAACACATTAATTTAAATAATACAGTTTGTTATGGGCACGGTTTTTGGTATTATTTTTTAAATTCCTAAATGCATTGTCATTTCTTATGACTATATACTTCTAAATGTAAACAGTAAATTTGAATACATAATTTCCACGTGTTATTTATGTTTCTGCAAAATGTCACCGTGTGTAAGCCCTAGAAGGAAGAGCATTTTATGATGTTATTTTTATCAATGTTGGAGAAGTATTGGAAAGGCATCTACAAAGCAAGGTCTCTATGAAGGAAGAGAGTGGTAAAGTTTTTACCTATTTTCAAAATGAACAACTTGCGATAGAATCTGATTTTATATGTATTTATTAAAATTAAATTGGTGAAAGCCATAGGAAAATAAAAAAGGCACATTTTATTTCCTTTTATAGACCATAATAAGCTTAGATTCTTGTACCTTCCCAAAAATGTTTTTTTAGACTATATCCATTTCAGTCTGCCTAATGCTCATGCAAAATGCCTATCCAAACAGCTACCCATATAACCATGTATAAACATTCCTAAATTTAATATCATGTTATTACTTGTCTAGAAAAATATATCTACTGTTGCATATTTTAAATGTACACCTGTGGAATAATAAATGTTGTCATGTGGTTAAGCTGATGAAAACTAATCAAAGATCTAAGAAAAGGATTTATTAATGTTCACTGTTTTTAGGTTTTATTTCACATATAATACTGTATCTCATAATTTATCATAAGGCACATTTCCTTCTCTATGTTGTATGTGAATAGAAATTGCTAAGCCCAAATGAGAATAATTATGTCACTTCTAACATATGAAAAAGATATCCATTCCAAAGTTATGACATAGAGAATTTATTTTCTGTAGACTTTATATGTAAATTTTTCTAATAATAGAAAAATATTTATATCCTAAACAGTCAAACTCCAAAGTACTATTCTTTTATGAGATTTATGCTTATTTCCTATAGATACCAGTAATTCTTACTAATATATTTATCCTATTATATAGTTTAAATATATTAAAATTCCCATATACCAAAGGGCTCCCAGCCAATTATTCTGGACTGATTGGCATTTTGATATGACTGAGATAAAAGTTTAACATGAATAGTAGTTATAACTATGTGCTTTTTTAAAAAAACTGGATTTGTAAATAGATTCTAAAATTAGGAGTGACAGATTTAAATTAACATTACAATACTGGCTACCATACTTATTATCCTGAGTTTTAAAATAGAAGTGTTTTCACATATGTGCCAAGAAATTATTTCTAAAGCAAGGGAGAATTCCCTTTAGAAAACGACATTTTAAACTATCAATATAACATGTGCATACTATAACATGAAAATGATGTACTTTCCACTCATATACAAACCAATATGCACTAGGTGTCTGCTACCAGATGGCATACTTATGTTTCACACCTTATTGAAACAATCATTGCCAAAAGAAAAACCTAACCTAGCAAAAGAATTGTATCAAAATTCCTTCCTTTGAAAAAAACAAACCCAGTTTTTTTAGTGTTACCTCTTAGAACAGTTTAACTACTATTTTAATTCAGAATATGCTACATGAGAATGTATGTTAAACCAGAGAAAATTAAAGAAAATATTTAGAAAGGTATTTATGTTTTATTATAATAATGCTTAAGCCCTTAATATTATTGTAAACATACTAAAAAACAAAAACAAAAACCTTTGTATTACTAATTCTAATTCAGGTCCCACTCCCATGAGTGCATAATAAATTTTATACTGTGTTGGTGGCATATTCTTCCTCTTCTGATGATAAAAACTTCTTACATTACTTTTCCTGGGAAAAATAAAATGATCAAAAAACCAAAAGAATTTACTAATGATTTCCAGAGAAATGTATATATAGAAGCACAATAATTTGCTTTTAGTGACACTATAATCTTTGTACTGAGTTTTTAATGAACTTGGAATTTTTCCCAAAGATTTGAGATTTATCCTGATAAATTCTCTGTATCAACTCTTTTCTTGCAAGAAAAGTAAACAGCACCACATCTTAATAAAATTAATGCTGTATTTTTTTTTAATTTCATAAAGTTTACTCAGAAATACAACATGAAGTATAAATGCCAACTCTCATTTCTCCTTTCCTCAGAAGGTTACCAACTTTTCAAAAAAATAAAGATGCAGAAGCCTTACAAAAACATTGCCAATATTTCCTAAAAGAGACTGACTTAGCGCTACAAAATCTTTTATTAAGCTCTTTTTTACAAAATAATTAGTGTTTCATATTATTTGAAAATATCTTAAATTTTCATTGTTAAAAAATAAATTTCAAAGCCTTTCAAAGAAAAGAAACTGTGGCTTCCTAAGTCCTATTTTTGCCCACTATTTATTTTCTTTCTTGTCTTTAGTGAATTTCTGACCATGAAAATTGAGCTATTTTAATGTTAGGAAAACATTTATTACAGATGTCCTTCTTACAACAAGGATTCTTTTATTAATATTTTAGCATGGTCTGTTCAGGAATAAAAGGTTGTATTTTGTAGTATCTTAAAAAATCATAGTTTTTCCTAATGGTGTGATGAAGCATTCCCTCCAAATGAGAGAAATATTGATAAATTGTCAGTTAAAAATAACACTTTAAAAATGTGTAAACTGAACACATTGACTGCTTTAAAGCACCACTTCTTTGACACAAAATGCAAGCGACTCGCTTGAGTTCTAGCTTTACAGGCCAAGCTACAAAGAGACTAAAGAAACAAATATATAGAAGTGTAATTTCTTAATAAGAGTGAATAATTTTGAAGCATCTTCAGTGTAATTCTTACTCTTTTCATGTTTCAAAATATCCGCTTGGAACATCCTGCCAATTACAGGAAGATCTACAGATGGCATTTACCCTTGTGCTTCATAACAAAAAGGATCTGCAATCATTTTTATGGAAGATTATCTAAAAAGGTACATGACTGTAAATCAATGACAAAAATATTAGACACACCCCTTCGCCGAGTTAGAATGTGCATCCTTCGGATTCTTGCACTGACACCTAATGTAATAAATACTTTAAGCTGAACCTTAAATAATAGCTGCAGGATTTCAACTGGTAAAGATTCACGGTTAGTATCCACCACAAACTCCAGTATTCAGCACTCAGCCAACAAAGGACAGCAAATAATTCCCAATAGCAAAAATACCGGGAAGGCTACCTTAGGCTTTGTTTTTGTTATGTAAAATTCATTAAAGTGACTCATCCACTTACGACTGCCTACTCTTAGAAGCTTTAAAGTAGCTTCAAGAACCAAAAAAAAAATGCTTTCCCAGACCTGATAGGCTATTCCGCGCATTTAAAAATATGTGTATATTTTTATGTGCCACTGACTTTGTCTTTTTTCCAGCCTAAAAGAGAATTATTATTTTTCATTCCCTTCCTGCCCTGTGACTATACAGCTACCTTCAAACACTCTATTTCCAGAACAGCAGCGAGGTTTTTTTAAGCTATTTTAGAAATGGTAAAAATAAGAGAAAATTGCAGGAGACTCTGGAAACAGTCCCTCCCCCAAAGAATAGGTTCTATCCATTCTAAGAACAGGAACCGCGTGTCCGTCGGCACTTAAATGTTTCAAATAGAGGGTGAGGGAGGTTGGGTGGCACGGTCCCGGTACCTGCGAGTCCCTGGGGGACAGCACCTCTACCGCGTGAAGCGAGCACTCCTGTCATCAGGAAGGCTGTCGAGCGCGCCCAGTAATTTGGGCTTCAAACGAGTTTGTATACCACAGCAATTAGAGAGCATCCCAGAGACCAAGTGCGGGGAAAGTGCGGGAAAAGTCCACGCTACCCTGGCCAGCCTGCAATTACCTATGTGCAAAATACCCAACCCAAACACAACTTTTTATAGGACTGGGTTTGATGAGAGCGGGTATCTGGCTGGAAACTTTTCCCACAGTACAGCTAAACTCTTTTAAGTCCAAGGAATCCTCTTAGAGATGGGCTGAGGCGCCGCGAGTCGTCGGCGGACGTTTCCCAGGACAGCCCGGCCCCGCCGAGGCTCCCGAGACGCGGGTTCCGTGCGCATTCCGGCGGCGAGCAGCGCGCACCTCCCGCTCGGCCTCTCCAGATCCAAGTCGGGCTCACTCCCCACCCCCACGGGCAGAGAAGCCCCTCAACTCGGGAATGGAGCCCGCGCCGGGCTTCCGCGGCACCCCTCGGCCCGCACTCCCCGCCCTGCCCGGGCACTTACGTGACGGCCGAAGGGAACGGCTCCTCAGACGAGGGGCCGATCAGCAAAGATTGGAAAAGTGTCAGAGTCAAGGCCAGCAGGCAGCCAGCAGCCATCTTCGCGATCGAAGATCAATCTCGCCTCCCTTCCCAGCCTGGGGAAGGACCGGTGCTGGAAACCGCGGGAGGAGGAGAAGGAGCACGGTCAGCCCAGACCGCGGACGTCTGAGGGCTGGCGCGCCCAGGGCCGGGGCCGGGACGCGGGCTCGCGCCGGGGGCTGCAGGGGCGAAGCCCGGCGCGGGGGGAAGGGGCGGCGGCGGGCAGACCCACTAGCGCGCTTCGGCTGCTCGGCGCCGCGGCAGTCTCGCCGCCGCCGCCATCAAGGGCGACTTTGGAAACAGACCTGGGCAAGCCCGCCGGCGCTCGCGCTCTCGCTCCCTCTCGGTTTCCTCCTTGATTTATTCCCGCGATTGCCGTGGAGAAGGCGGGGGCGGAGGCGGGGGCGGAGAAGGGGTGACGGCACTGGGGAGGGGTGGGGTGGCTGCAGGAATGGGGGAATGGCAGGCGGAGAGACTTGTGGCAGAGAGAGAGAGAGAAAGGCTCCGTCTGGCTTCTCCGGGCAAGTCGGAGGGAGGCGGCTGGGGGTGGGCAGGGGGAGGGCTGGGCGTCAGAGCAGTCGGGCGGAGACGGGCCGGAGCAGCCCTCCTCCATACAAGGGAGAAAGGAACTCCCAAAGTCGGCGCCGGCTTGCCCCAGCCGCCCGGCGCGCAGAGGGGGAGCGGAGCCGGCCCCGCGGGGCTCCCCGGGGACCGCCAGCCGCCCGCCGGGTATCCACAGGCTGCAGAGGCTCCGGCCGAGCACTTGGCTCGTGGCTTTGGGGGTTATTTTTACCCAGGCAGGCAGCGTTCCCCCGGCCCTTCTCCCAGACGCAGAATCCACCGCCTGCCTAGGAACCATGGAGAAGTGATTTGACAACAAATGTAGGAGGGGATTGTATTTGCATTTTAAAGCACCGCTTTTGACTCCCTACCAGGTGGCACTGTTTATTTGCCCGGGAGTGCCAAAGGCTAGAGCCTCCGGCGTGGCTGAGTGCCAGTTGTGGCGGCGGCCCCACGCCCAGGTACCGCTCACCTGGCAAGACAGAGCCTCGGGATCCGGGCTGAGGACAGTCAGAGAAGGACCTGATGCTGTAAAACCCTCCTAGTCCTGCCGTGTGGTAGGACAGGGGTGAAGGGACGAATTCTACACCCAGGGAGCATAGTACCGTGACAAAGGCTTTGTAACTACCGCCAAAGAGTCCCGAATGCCCTGGTCTGGCCAGTGGGCTGCCCTGCCTTGACAACGTTGCTACAGGACGAGTTCACTTTGTCCCGGTGAGGGCATGAAAAGGGTAAGCAGCAGGAACAGGTGGCAATTTGCAAAATGCCCCTGAAATATGGAGGAGGAATTAAGAGAGGGAGAGAGAGCTAGAGAGTAGCAGTCTGCGGACCAGTTTCACCTCCATCCGCAGGAGAAGCAGTGGCAGGCGTGCCCGGGCCTTCTCGTAGGAAAAAACAGAAGGGTCCTGGGTTAGGCCTCTTCTCCCGACCACACAGGCCTCCTTCAGGAAGGCGCTGATGTACCGGGTGGAAAGGTTTCCTTGAACATCTTAAATTCTTAAGCCCCTTGTGGTAGTATATTAGAGCACTTTTGACACCATTCCTGATGAAAAAAAAAAAAAAAGACCATCTTGCATATGTGTAAAAGGTGTCATTATGGGGAGGTCGTCAGATTTTTAATTAGCCTTTCTTTAGTTTCAGGAGAGCTTATGAAAACAGAAGGACACTTATTAATTCGTAATTGATTTTCCATCTCTCTAAAGGCAACCTCCCCAAACAGGGAAGACTGATAATACTAACTAGCAACGTTTTAAAAGATGATGCGATTTCATGATTCTTGACCCAGTGATGTTTCCTTCCCCCTTACCTCTCTTCTTTGTGTGTGTGTGCCTTATTTGTTTTCTTTAAATTCTCTACATCTGTATCTTGCTCTCTGTTTCTTTCTTCTTACTCTGAGTGGCCTCACAAAAGGCACCCCACCGTGACTTGAGTTAGTTTGTTTTATGCTAAGCAGATAGAGTGTGGCAGCAGGAGCTAGCATATGAGAGATGAAGTGGGATGGAATGAGATTGAGAACTCCAGCTCAGATGGATATTTTAAATAACTGAAGGTAGCTTTCCACTCCAAAATTAGAGAACTAAATAGTCAAGTCCAGCTTTTTTTTTTTTTTTTTTTAATGATTCAAAAGCAGATTTTCTTCCCCAGCCTGGGGATTAAGAATGGCAGAATTAGATGCCCATTACTGTCTACATGATATGTTGGTATCATAATAGCCACACTGCAGAAAAATATTATATTCTGTCAATTATTTCAATAATGACTTCAGACTTCCTACTAAGGTACACCATTTCCAATTTTATATGTTTAAGAGAAAGAGCTTAAGGAATAAGAGAATGTAATAAAGTTCTAGAGAAGGTAAGACAGGCTTCATTATTAACTTTGTTGGCCTTTGAGCCAAATCGCAATTTCTTTCGATCACTCTGATGAAGCACTGTGTTCTCTAATATCTGAAGCTGTTGAAGAAAGATATTGCTTCTACAGTTCTTTCTGAAAGGGTTGGTTGTCAACTATAAGCCTAAATCATTGCTTAATGCTCTGTTTTGAAGTTTTCCTTTAATTGGTTTTTATCCACCTAAAGCTTTTTAATGAGGATATTCAAAATGTGGCTTTGTTTCTTGTGTATGAAAGGTAAACCAAGACCATTTTCACAACATAGCATTATGTGTCTATTGGATTAACCATAGCCTTCCATAATGCACTGTTTCTGTTCAGTTCTGTTATTTTGGAAAATTCCATGAAAATCAGATCCTATCCCATTAATTTTAATAAAATTTTATTAAGTCACCAAAATTTGCCATTCAGGATAAAATGTTTATAAATCATAAAGATTGATGACAAAGCTGGAATTATGGGCTGTGAGCAAGAAGTGAAAAATCAGTATCTACTATTCATTTAAGAGGAAATATTCTGATAAAGTAAAGATTAGCTAAGAGATACAGATGTTTGTATTTAATCATTTCTTTAATAAAGTTTAAAGATCTCATGCAGAGCACTGACTTTTGCTTATGACATATTTATGATCTGTAACTTTTGTCTATCAATTGCTATTATATGTAAATATTTAATTCATTCATATACATTTCATTTTTATTAATTAAAAATGAACTAAGAACAATATGAACATAATAGCCACAAAATGTTCCCTATTACTACCTTTTTGTTTTAGGTTATACTATGCATATTGGTAGCATAAAATTCTATTGATATTTCTGTTGTATTTTTCTGTAAGTATGTATGTATGTATAAGCATACATACATTTTTGTATGTATGTATAAGTATGATTTTTATTATTTATTTTTCAGTACATCAAATTAATTTCTTCAATATTTTGGATTAAAGAATAGGACAAAGAAACTCTAAAAATGGCCTTTCTTTCTTTTTCCTTTTTTTTTTTTTCCTCTCATGTACAAACACAGACACAGACACTAGAATGGAAAATAATTCTCCTTGGCTAGAAAAGTTTTAAAGGAAATGATGAATTTTCTAGCTTTTTGGCATATCTTAAGAAAACTAGGGAAAAACTGTGACAACAGACCTTATTTTTTTATATGCAAATAGAGTAAATGACCTGTCTCTGAGATAAATGTATACTGAAGCACCACAATCAGAAATACTTGTGATTTGAGGCCCTATCATGCTTCTGCACGCACACAGATGTGTGCTGAAGAAGGCCAAAGTTAAAGACAAATGGACAGAAAGCTTCAGTTATCTGTGTCCTTGGGGAATATTTTCAGGACATGGGAATACGAAAGAAAGCAACTCAGAAGCTTCAATTCCCAGGAGAATTGTTAAGAAAGTGTGTAGTAGTTTTTAAGTCAGCATTCACATTCAGTACTTTTATACTAAATCAGCACGTTGAGACCATGATAGAAAGCAACACAGAAAAGACACTATCTTAGTTAACAAATATGGTCAAATATTTCCTAAAAACAAGACAAATATTTAGAAGACATTTTTTCTTGGCCTGAATAATACAGCTATTGACAGATACCGCCTTAAGCTTTTGAGGAAAGAAATGCCTTTTCTAAATGGACACAAAGTAACACGAAAAAGTATTTATTGGAAGTTTATCATTTGCCCTTCAGAGTCTCGTATTGGCAAACTTATGCTAACTTAAGTATGTAGAGAAATTAGCTCTTATATTTAAAATACCATATCTGCAACAAGCAATAGCTTTTATGCTATTCTATTTTTCAATCTCTGTTAATCATAGAACGTTTCATTCATTTTTCTTTTATTTTTGCTCTTCCTCTCCTCCCTCAGCCATTAAACCCAAGCATATCTCAGAAAAAATCAGCACCTACAGTATGACTTTCCATTAAAAACAAACAAACAAAAAAACTCTATTAGACTCTGAAATCTAGATTTCATAGTAAGAGCCTTCTCCATAAACAGATGTGGAGTTTTGTTGTTGCTGTTTGAATTGTAAGTTATAGCACAAAGTATATGGAATTCATTTCCTTAGGCCTACACTGACACAAGGAAGTAGAGAATTCAGTTATTTATCTAAGTATTCACTAGCAACAAAAATGCAATGGGAAGTAGTTAATAAGAGATAGATAGCAACATCTGAAATAACAAAAACTAATAACTGTTGGCACTCTTCAGTTTTTTTTTGTTTTTTTTTGTTTTTTAATTTCATGGATGCAGATATCCATGAGAGAGAAAGGAAAAGATCATTTTTTGATATGAGTCTCCTGAGACTAGGTTCTTAATATGCTTTACACACAATAAAACACCATTATAACCTAGCATATTTCTACAAGCATTTGGGTATGTTAGGAATCAAATTCACCTTCAGTACAGATACATATAATTAATTAATTAGATGAGTGTCCACTGAAGCACCACAAAAGGGTGTTCCTAGGAATTTCTCCTTCTGCAGTAATGAGCACGGGAGAGAAAATAAAAGAGCAGTCATTTGATT